>NC_057809.1:115994471-116237423 GCF_018294505.1 Triticum aestivum | reverse complement strand
AAGATGACCCTTGAGTCTGCAGAACCCAAGGGAAGGTGGTAGGTTGTTAGTGCAAATGGTAAAACCAAGGTTGGGCATTGCTGGAGGAGTTTTATTCAAGGCGAACTGTCAAGGGGTTCCCATTATTACCCAACCGCGTAAGGAACGCAAAATCCGGGAACATAACACCGATATGACGGAAACTAGGGCGGCAAGAGTGGAACAAAACACCAGGCATAAGGCCGAGCCTTCCACCCTTTACCAAGTATATAGATGCATTAATTAAATAAGATATATCGTGATATCCCAACAAGTAACCATGTTCCAACAAGGAACAACATCTCCATGTTCCAACAAGGAACGAACTTCAATCTTCACCTGCAACTAACAATGCTATAAGAGGGGCTGAGCAAAGCGGTAACATAGCCAAACAACGGTTTGCTAGGACAAGGTGGGTTAGAGGATTGGTTCAACAATATAGGAGGCATGATAAGCAAGTTGTAGGTATCGCAGCATAGGCATAGCAAAAGAGCGAGCATCTAGCAAGCAAAGATAGTAGTGATTTCGAGGGTATGATCATCTTGCCTGAAATCCCGCAAGGAAGAAGAACGAGTCCATGAAGAAGACAAACGGACGTAGTCGAACGGATCCTCACAAACGCAACGTTATCGGAACCAACCCGAAGAAGCAACACCGAAAAGAAAGCAAACAAAATAGTAAAACAACCATCACATAATCATGGCACGATGCGCAATCAAGTATGATGCATGTCCGGTTTAAAGAGGCATGGCATGGCAAAGTGCACAAGCAAACCTACAAATTAAGTGGAGCACAATATGCAACGGGTTGCATATTAACGGAACACCACATCAATTATTTAGTTCGATCTCGTTTATGTACTAACAATACTAAATGTTGTTAAACATGGCAAGAGGGTGAAGCAAAGTAAAACTACCTATCTAGTCAAGTTTAAATGAGGCCGGAAGCAACGAATAACAATTCCGATAAATCCCCATATGCATATATTATGTTTGGTACTGTTCTGCCCTAAACCATATTGTATAGTTATTAAACATGCAAGATGATGCCACCATGTTAAACTAGGCAAAATTCTACCCCATTTACATATAAAGTTTATTAAATTCGGAGTTACCGTTATTTAGTTATGAATTAAAGCATTTTAACATGGCATAGGAGCAAATTGAAACAAACAGCATTTTAAATATTTTAAACATGGATGAAAACGACAAATTATTAAACTAGATGAAAAACTAAGCAAGTTTCATATTAAGTTTGTTTTAATCCGATGCACGGTTTGTGAGATATTAAATGCATGAAGTTGAAGGTCTTTTCTGCAAAAGTGCTCTCTCTGGGATATTTGGAAAAATCCTCCTGAACTGAAAAAAAAACATAACGGGTCGAAAGTTGAACTGGCCCAATAGGCACAAAGGTATGGAGGGGGGTGCTGCTCACCCATGGGCCTCTTGGGCCGGCGGATCTGGGATGGGGCGTGGTCAACGCACAGTGAGCGTGGATGTGCTCGTTCGTTCGAAGCAGGGGCCATGGCCGCCCTGGTTCGTTGTTGCCAGCGAGGTCGATGGTCGGCACGGGCTCGGGGGCATGGGGGAAGGCATGGCTCTGGCGAGTAGGGGCCGGAGACGGCACGGCGGAGCGGCTTGCGGAGGTGCTGGGACTTCACTCGAGGCAGGCAGACGGCGCAGCTGCTCCTGTCGTTCAACGCGGGGATACAGGGGAGCGGCTGCAGGATGACTTGGCACGGCGGCTCGTCAGTGGTCTTCGGTGAGGGCACCAGTGACGGGGACGGGGTCCAGCCGGCGGGATCCGGCCGAAATGGGCAAGGGCGGCGAAGACACGGATCCGGGCGGTCGAGGCCGTAGGAACTTGATCCCGGTGACGACAGAACTTCTGCGAGCAGGCATGGCATCTCCCACTGGTTCCCTGTACAGAGACAGAGAGGGTGAGGCGAGAGGGATGGGAGATCTCTTGAGAGAGAGAGAGCGAACCGTGAGGGAGGGAGAGAGAAACAACAGTGGAGAAGAAGAACAAGAGAAAGGAAGGAGGCAGAGCAGCTGCAGCATGGTACAGCGAGCGAAGAAAAAGGAGCGGGCGCTGGGACCTTCGATGGTTGCTGCTGCTTGCGGCGGCACCCGAGGCAAGCCCCTCGAGCACGAACAGGTGTGAGGAGGAGGAACCTGCAGGCTTCGGTGGTGGGCTGGCGAGGAGGTCGAGGGAGATCGGGTGAGGCGTTGGTTGGGGTGTTTTGGATCGAGGAAGATCCCGAGGTGGGAGATGAGTGCAGCGGCGGCAGGGACAAACTTCCTAGATTTTAGGGTTTAGATAAGTTGTTTTATATAGGTAGGTTGGATAGCTTAGGGCAAAACGGATCCTCCGATCAAAATCGAACGGTCGAGGAAATATAGGTTAGGAAGTCCAATAAACAAAACGGAGATGTTTTGTAGATGTTTGGGGATGTTCCGGACACAACGGTGGCGACAGTCCGGGTCGGGTCCGAACAGATTTCGGACGCGCACGCGAGGGGTCGGTGCACTGTGACGAGAGAGGTTAGGTTGGACCTGGTGGTAGGTCGTGGGCTGTGTAGACGGTCTCGAGCTGAGAGGAGAGAAGAGAGGGAGGCCCGGCGACTGTTTCCGGAGACCGAAAACGTCTGAATTTAGACCGGCTACTATTGCCACTATATTTATCCGTTGGGGCAACAAACGGACTCCGAAAGCGATGCAACTTGGCAGGCGGTCTACTAACAACAAAACAACACCGCATGCCAACTTTCAACCCATTCTGAGAACATTTTCCGGCCACTTATAAAATAATATTTCGGACATGTCGCGGGCGCGTGCAAGTGTGTCTGGGCTCAGAACGGACAACGGAAGGAACTGGGAGAACCCGGACGGATGCAAGTTTTAAAACATGATGATGCAATGCACATGATGACATGACAAGATGCAACATGCAAGCGAATGACAAGGCAACAACAGCGAATAACTGGAAGACACCTAGCACCTCGGCCTCGGGGCGTTACATCAAGCAATCAAGCAACATTGTTGGTGTGACATTTTGGTTGAACTGCACAAAACACTCCTAAAACAAAAGTGTTTTGTGAAGTGCAACAAAAGGTCACAATGGCAACGAGGTGAAGTAGATAACCCTGTTTACACAGAGGTGCAAAGGAAACAACTAGTGGTCAATAACGATGGATGACACAGAAGCCAACAAGAAGCATCTACCTTATCTAAATGGCAAAGAAAGCAAGACAGTAGCATTTCTCAAACGGTGGCATTGATTAATTTTAACAGACAAATTATATTAATAATAAAATTCGTTAAACATGTAATTTGCTTTTAACTGTAGCATTGCATCAATTTTCCAGCGGCATTATTAGAGGGTGTTTGTTTATAGGGACATTTTGGTGGAGGGACTGAAAAACTCTGTGTCAGTCCCATCTAAAGAAAACAAGAGGGACTTTTAGGGAATAAAAGTGAGCATTTGGGACTAAAGAAAGAAGACCCTGCCACGCATCGCACCTTGTCTCTATTAGTTCATTACTAGGGGTAACATGGTATTTTAGCATGTCATTTAATAACCTCTACTCCATGTTTAGTCCTGGAACCAAGCAGGTAGGGACTAGGGAGTTTTTAACCAAACATGGCCTTAGATTAACAACAGCTAAAGAGTTGCACGGGATAGTGGATGCACCAGCACCATGTGCATCTACCGATGTACTGGGGTGATGCACAGTCTGTTGCAACAAATAACAAACAACCAAAGAGCATATTTGTGTTGGTCCTAGTTTTGTTATCTTTAGACACCTTTCCCTATGTGAGCGCAGCAAATCTAGTCCTGCTCAAACTCTACAGCCTTGTCCCCAAAACAAAATAAAAGATCAGTTCGTTATAGATGTGCGTACTGCGTTTGTCATTGTTTTCCCTTTTCGACCAACGTAGGTGCTGGATAGCCAGTCTGTACTAGTACTTTCCCCCTTCCTTTCCTCTTTGAACCACGTCCTAGATTTATGCTATACAACTTTCCCCCATTCATTTCCTCTTTGAACCACGTCTTAGATTCATGCGATACAACTTTCCCCACAGCTTCCCCCTTCCTTTCCTTTTTGAACCACGTCCTAGATTTATGCTATACAACTTTTCCCACTACTTTCCCCCATTCCTTTCCTCTTTGAACCATGTCCTAGATTCATGGTATACAACTTTCCCCACTACTATCCTGTTTGATCCAACACCTAGATTCGAGTGCAGAAGCGAAAAAAGCCCACATGTAGCTAGAGTAATGCATGTGGAATAAGTAAATTATACCTTAAGGTTGTTGGGGTGTGGTTCGGTGGGAAACCGGAGGCCGTTCGGCCCACACTATGTACGACGGCGAAGAAGAAGGGGTCGGAGGCCCTCCCATGCCGCCGCTGGGTGAAAGTGAACAGCTGCGCCGGTAGTGGATTCCCTCCCTCATCGACGGCGATAGTGTTAAGCTTCCTTCCGTTCCCGGCAGACGGATCCTGCCGGATCTTTAACCAACAGTGAGGGGAGAGAGAGAGAGGCCAATGAAGTCTTATTTAGATCTGGAGAGGGCGAGGGAGTGTGAAGAGAGCAACTACAAGCAGACCAGAAGTGAAGGGAGAGAGAGAGGCCAACGAAGTCTTGTTTAGATCTGGAGAGGGTGAGAGAGTGTGAAGAGAGCAACTACAAGCGCTTAGGCTCCAGCATGTATATATATACCTGAGAGAGTGTGAAGAGTGCAAACCCTAGAAAACAAGCGCCGAGGCTACAGCTGATCGTATAGCTCCGTATCCATCTATTTTGAGCAGTCAAAGAATCCTCCTGGCACGAATTATGCTGAAGTGTAGTTATCGAACCCGAGACCTCAAGTTTGATGAGCAAACAGGCTAACCAGCTAGACAACCCTCCCGTTATGTTCAACGAGAGGAAAATAACCTTTTATACATTCCTGCATTCATGTGACAAGCATGCAGTGTTTTTTTTGTGTGGGAGTCATTGGGATTTAAATCATAATCGTGTCATGTGACTTTGGTGGTAAGACTATCCACAGTGGTGCAGAAATAATGTTGCTTTAGTCACCTTACCTCTCTCCACATAGTACGTTGGGTCCCACCAGTCAGAGGGTGAAACAAACAAATTAATAAGAAAAATTAAAAGCGCCAGCTGTGTGTCTTACCTCACACATCTCACTACTGCTCGGGAACACTGTCCAATTGATCCCTCTGTCCGCTCACGTACTATTTTAAGTGAATCCTTATTATAAATGCACACAATTTTGGGCACTTGTATTCGACCTAAGTCAGTGTGCCACCGTATCTCGTACGACTCCCTCCATCTAGGTGTAATAAGTCATGTTAGAAGGTGCAGCGGGACCAAGGTGCAAGCAGATTGGAGGAGAAGGAGAAACTTGACCGGTCATTCCTCCAATCAAAGCCCTGATTTCTGTCTCTAAATGCAACAATTAATCCAAACAACTAAGAGATGCCGTTTTAGCTACCATGCAGGGCCACGTATTAACTCACGTGCAAGCCGAATTTGATTTCTTGACTGATCAACACGTAGTTGCGCTCCATGCATTGGGTTTCCGGGGGAGATAACAAGGTAGAGTAAGGAGCGTTTGGTTACATTGCTTAGGCTGGTCATAGTGGTGAGTAACATGGACTAGTAACATGCATATGTTACTAGTCTATGTTACTACTGCGCGAAGTTTGCCGTCGGAAGCGATCCGATCTGGCTCTCCTGAGCTAGCATGTTTTTCTAGCCCACCCAAGCTAGCTGGCCCACAAAAGCTAACATATTTTAACAGTTCCAAACACCTTACCTTGCCCGGCTATGCTATAAGCTGTTCTTGCTAAGGATCCAAACACTCCCTAAGTAACAATGCTCTCTAGCAACGAGGCCAGGAGGGGATTGAGATGCGAAGTTAATGGACGACGCCTAAACATTTTGGGAATCTCTGATTTCCGTAAGATGACTTAACACCTAGACGGAGGGAGTACTACTCCTCAGTCCAGGTTTGATGGAATATTTGTCACCTCTTCGCTTCTTGTACTTACTCCATTCGTATCTCACTTCATGTGGCTTCGCACTCGGACGGTTTTCCTATTCTATGAACCTGTGTGTGTGTGTGCATGTGTGTGTGTGTGTGTTTAACAGCATGTGTGTGTTAGAGAGAGCGACAGATCGACCTACTCCTACAGAGAGATGGTGTGTAGTGTACGATTTTAGCCACGAGAGTCGGTGCATCCTCTCGTTTCCGAGCGTCCGGTAGAGGGACAGGCGGACAGCTGCCACGCCCGCTCCTGACCAGCATGGCCCACCCAAAGCCCCTCCATCGCCCGCACGCGCTTCCCGTCCGAAATGGTCAGCGCCGCTCCATAGAATCGGTGCCCCATTCATGCCCGGGCAGAGCGGACGCGACCTCTCACTAGGGCCTGCGTTGAAGGGAGAAGCGAATTCAAGAGTGATGGTTGCTTCGTCCATCCAACTTACTGCTGGGTCTATGTGATTTGACGGCTCATTGGTCCCACGCTTTCGGCGACAAGAGGTACTACTAGATTACAATTTTCTCCATTCTTATGGCGGAGGAGTGCAAGAGCAGTGAAAACACGCATGCTCAGTGATTACATGGCCCACCTCACACTATCACCATATTTTCTGGACACCGTGTGAAACCTAACTCTTTACATAGTACTCCCTCTATTCCTAAATATATAAGTCTTTGTAGAGATTCCACTAGGTGGACTACATACGGAACAAAATGAATGAATCTACACTTAAAATGCATCTATATACATCCATATGTGGTTCATGGTGAAATCTCTACAAAGACTTATATTTAGGAACGGAGGAAGTACTAGTATAGTACGTACTGTAATTTATCAGTGAGATAGTACAATGCTATGAAGCTTCCATCTTCTCTTACATGTATCTTGCGTCCAATGTTGCCCGTTGCAACATTTCATCAAATACAAAGGAGACTAACATGCATGCTATTGCATCTCAATGATTGACGGATCATAGCAAATATGTACTCCCTCCGTTCCAAAATAAGTGTCTCAACTTTATGTAGGGGGTGTTTGTTTCCACGGACTTTTTATTGTAGGTACTAGAAAAAAGTCCCTCTTAGGGACTTTTTAACCAAACAGGAGGGACTACTAGGGACTAAAACTTGCTTTTTGGGACTTAATGAAGAAGACTCTCAAGGATATTCTTTTTTGGGACTTTTCCAACAATGCCCCTCCCTGCACCCATTGCCCCGCCGCCCCATGGTGTTGTTTGGTTGTTATTTTTTTGTATACTGGGGGTAACATGGTCATTCAATAACCTATAGGGAGGGACTAGGGACTTTTTAGTCCCTGGAAACAAATAGGGAGGGACTTTTTAAGGAGTAGAGACTTTTTAGTTGGGACTAGAAAAAGTCCTAGGACTTATGAACCAAACGTGGCTTCAATATGGATTACATACGGAGCAAAATGAGTGAATCTACACTATAAAGTACGTCTATATACATCAGTGTTTGGAGTATGTACTAGTAGTTCATATTGAAATCTACTAAAGTACATATATATTCCAAACAATATGATAATCTCTCTAACCAAGGTAGTAGGGACAAGGAGTAAACAGAGGGAGTAGTAAAATTTTCTCCTCGTCCTGCGAGCCACCGCGCGCGTTGGCGAGGGAGCGGGCGTAAGGCGTACAATACTACTACTAGTAAGCAAGCTTCACCTCATCTTGTGAGCCACCGCGCCCGTGGGCGGGGGAGACGGCTTATTAAGCAAGCTTCTCCTCGTTCTGCGAGTTGACGGGACACATCAAAAGTACTCCAGTGTATAGAGCCTTGCCTCTAAGGTAGGCCCCACATGATTTGCCTCTTTTTTAACATAACGCGTCAAGTTGCAATCTGTTTGTTTACCCATGGTAGACGATCCTCCCTCCATCTAGTGGACAACCAGTACATGTGTCAAATTACCATGTGGGCTGCCTTTTGTACATAAATGAGCTCCACTGTGTACCCGCACGGGTGTGGTTGGGAAAGAGATGGGAGTACGTGCGCCGTGCGTGCACCTCTTCTCTTCGTGCACGTCCCCCACCTACGTGGGGGTGTGTGAGAGATACAAACCTAGACAAATGGCTTGTGCGTTCGTGAGTGTTTTTTGTTTTGGGGGGGAGGTTGATTTCGTGAATGTATTTGTGGGAATATGTGTCGATGACATCTCAAACAAAATTTTTCATGCAATGTGTGTGAAATGAAGGCCTATCCATATCATATATAGAGGGTCGGGCGATCCACGAGAAGAAAGGGAGGGGTCATAGATATCTAAAGAGTCGAAGAGAGGATCAAGTGGGTGGGTGCTAGATCGATGAAGAGAGCCATCGAAATTGTGTGTGTGCACAAGTCAAAGATATAGGGCGCTGACCTACCGGAACGTTAGAGGGCACATGTCAAGTTTGTGTGTGGCAGGGAGACATGACTAGAGCGCTCGATGTATCAGTGTGTGTGTGTGGGGGGAGGGGGTGGGGGGAGGGGTATGCAGAGGCCTAACTATAGAGGTAGAACGACTCGTGTATGTGTTGAGAAGGAGAGACCCAACTATGTCTTGAGGGAGATCGGTCGACATCCATACATAACTGAAGGATGGGAAATAGGATGGGACAAAAAGAGAGAGGAGAGAGAGGGAGGGAGAGGGGTAGAGTGCTGGATGGGTGATGGAGTTGCTTCTCGAAGATGGTGGGAGAGGCCTACTAGACAAACTGAGGGTGGAACTGCAATATTATCAATAAGAGCGGGGATGTGTTTCTGTGTGTGCCTGTGCGTGATAGATCTGTCCCGACACATCCATGGATGATGAAAGGGAACCATGTGTTTGGTAAGCAAACCTAACTAGATCGGTAGATCAATTTTTGTTTGTCGGAGGAAGGGAGAGACATAACTAATGAGGTAGATCGATCTACTAGCTAGATAGGGGGAGGAGTGTGCGGTTGTGAGATCGATGAAAAGAGGGGCGAGATTTTACACGTGTGTGGGACCGTATGAGAGACACAAGGAAAGGACACATAAAGGAGGAGATTGAAGGTGCGTGTGTACGTTGTAGGCAGACATCGCTGGAGAGGTTTATCGATTGGTGTGTGTCAGAAAGGAGTTGTGGAGACTGTGGGAGAATGACCTAAAAAATGAATGTGCGCGATGGATAGAATGCTGAGGGAGGGGCAGGGTGAGGAGGGCATGTGCATGCACGAGAGAAAGTTAGTGGTAGCTACAAAGGTTAGAGGATTGCGTGGGTGTAAGAGACTAACAAAGATCATAATTTGATATGAAAGTGCATTCATATATTTGAATAGGAGATCATAGTGTTTTAAACATATGCATGCATGAATATAGCGGTGATACACGTGTTGTGGTTTTGCACATGTGATACCATAATGTGATAATGCATGGCGTTTGCAACTCACAGCTAAATGTCGAACAATCTAAACCATACTATACATCAAACAATCTCACATTTTATTTGAATTCGTGATAATGTGTGGCGTTTGCAGCTTACAACTAAATATCGAACAATCTAAACAATACTATATATCGAACATTCTCACATTTTATTTGAATTTGTGGTGTTTGCAACTCACATCTAAATACTTGTAGGTGTAGGGGGCGGGGCACCATACATAATGTGATAAACACATTGTACATATGAGACATGGTTTAGATTATGAATATCTAGCTAGAGCTTGAAATGTACTATGATTTGAAATCAACATAAAGTGGATTCAAAAAATTGAGTTCGAGTTCATATAGTACACATAGTTCATATGTAACTCGAGACTAATCATGTGGTGTGCTGTGAAGATAATACACAAATGATGGTTTAACTTGACAATCATGATGATTGTAGATCTTATTAAAATAGAGAAACGAATTCAAATGCTTTGACTTCACAACAATCATTATTGTAGATCTTATTCAAATAGAGAAACGAATTCAAATTTAGTTCATATTGAAGCGGTAGTATATACGTTTGGAATGCACTAAAATGTTCATTGAGTAGTAGGTTGCATTCATTATACACGTAGCAAAATATTTTAATTGAACATAACATGAATTCAAAGTTTTGAATGACATTTGTAGTGCGAATTGATTTGGTACAGTACACGTTAGGCTTGTCCGGAAATTTCAACCCGCGCCATGTTAGCCCGAAATATTTAAGATATATCTTTGTCTCGTTGTGCTCCGACAACACCCTACATCTCAACACGCGCATTGCTATTCCAAAATTACAACGCGCGCGACAACTCCCACCTCCTGTGAAATCCCGACACGCGAAATGCCCGTGATACCCCTAAACCGAAAGAACCGCCTCAAATCGGTGGGGGTACTTTCGTAACTTACCCCACATTTCGGACAAGCGCGTCCCTAAGCCATGGTTCCCCACTCCCATCCCATCCGTCCACCCATTCGTACACCGAGGCCGGGAAAACCTATGAAGCCCCACACACTCATCCGTCCGCCACCTAGCCGGAGCCTCTTCCCTGACGACATCGTCCACAGCAACACCTCGATGTCCCTCATCCACCGTACTGGATGAGGATCCCTCGTCGATCTGGTCATCCCGCCTGTTCAGCCACCACGTCCTCCACCTCCAAGGAGCTGCCCCGATGTTCCCCTCGTCTTTCGTGCCACCTCCATTCCCACACCGCCGTCTTCACCTGCACCACCGAAAGAGCATCATCATCACCTTTTCCTCGGTTGAAGCTGCAGCCTAATCGGCGCCACCAAAGAGGTTGTACACTAATTGCTGCATTTTGTTCTTGATTCGATCTCACGATGCTGCTGGCGCTTGGTACCGAGCCAACACGGCGCGGCTCCATCCACGGCGGCGTCGTCGTCCACTTCCTCCACAGTGTCGCTCCCTCGGCGGCGACGTCCACATCAGTAGGAGCTGCTGCTGCTTTAGCTCTCGCTCGCGCTGCTACTCTGCTCTTGCTCTCGGTCCCGTACCTTGTCTGCTCTTGCTCTTTCTCTTGCTCGCACTCCTTCTCTCGCTCTTGCTCTTGCTCGCGATGCTGCTTCAATTTACCTACAGTTCAGTCGACTGAATCGACTTTTGGGCCAGTCAATTTTCAGGGGGTGGGGGGGCTCGTCGGAGTTAATGAAGAACCAGCCGCAGTGGGGAGGGGGGCTCGCCGGAGAGGTACCTCACTATCTGTCTTAGGGTTCAGGGTGGGGGTGGTGGTCGCCGGCGGTGGTGGGACAGTTGCGTGGGGATCGCCGGAGAAAAAGCTCAGCATAGGGGGGCCTAGAGGGATGGCTGGGGCGGCGGGGAGTGTTTTTGGGGCCGGCGAGGGGCGCACAGCCGGCCGTGGGGGGCGGGGGCGGCTGTTTGGCCGGTGGTGGCTGGCGGCTCAGGGGGGTGGAGGTTGAAGATGAACTGCATGCCCTTAATTTCATATCCAACGGCTGCAAAATCGACTGACCAGAGATGAAAAAGTCAGTCGACTGACGTGTAGCCTCACCTCTAGTGCGTTCAGTTTGATAGTAAAATTCAGTTTCGACGGCAAAATTCAGTTTGGACAGTTAAGTTCTGTTTCGACAGTTAAATTCAGTTTCGACAGTTAAATTCAGTTTCGACAGTTAAGTTCAGAGATGGGCGGCTGATGTATTTTACATCTAGCACTTTGTGGTTATGTATTTTACGTCATCTATTGGAGATGCTATTAGAATTCCACATAGGTTAACGTTTTCTCTCTTCTCCTGCTTCAGCCTCGGCGTCGTACAACTCACCGGAGCTGCTTCAAGGACGAAACCCTCCATCACAGCGGAGCAGTACCTCGGGCTCCATCTCCAGACGCCTAAGGTCTTCTTCCCCTCCTCCGACAGCCAAGTCAGCCGGAGCATCCTCACCGGCCAACCCAATCACGCTGAGATCGACATGGCTTTGCCAAAGAGGTTGTACACTTGTTGCATCTCTTTTTTACTCTACATGTTATATATATTGTCCACTGAGCACACGGAGTAACGGGAAATACAATTATTTTATCCTACTATATGACAAGCAGTGAGGTACGACGCAACTTAGCTATCCGTGATGGACTCTCTTGAACGCCATCATTATTTATCTCTGCACTTTTGAGCTGTGCATTTGTTGATGGCCCTGGGAGCTGAGCTAGTAGGGCAGTGGCTGATAACCCACAAGTATAGGGGATCGCAACAGTTTTCGAGGGTAGAGTATTCAACCCAAATTTATTGATTCGACACAAGGGGAGCCAAAGAATGTTCTCAAGTATTAGCGGCTGAGTTGTCAATTCAACCACACCTGGAAACTTAATATCTGCAGCAAAGTGTTTAGTAGCAAAGTAATATGATAGTAGTGGTAACAATGGTAGAAGGTAACGGTAGCAAAAGTAAATTTTTTGGTGTTTCATAGTGATGATAACAATAGCAACGGAAAAGTAAATAAGTGAAGAACAATATATGGAAAGCTCGTAGGCAATGGATCGGTGATGGAGAATTATGCCGGATGCGGTTCATCATGTAACAATCATATCATAGGGTGACACCGAACTAGCTCCAATTCATCAATGTAATGTAGGCATGTATTTCGAATATAGTCATACATGCTTATGGAAAAGAACTTGCGTGACATCTTTTGTACTACCCTCCCATGGCAGCGGGGTCCTATTGGAAACTAAGGGATAGTAAGGCCTCCTTTTAATAGAGTACCGGACCAAAGCATTAACACATAGTGAATACATGAACTCCTCAAAACTACAGTCTTCACCGGGAGTGGTCCCGATTATTGTCACTTCGGGGTTGCCGGATCATAACACATAGTAGGTGACTATAGACTTGCAAGATATGATCAAGAACTCTCATATATTGATGAAAACATAATAGGTTCAGATCTGAAATCATGGCACTTAGGCCCTAGTGACAAGCATTAAGCATAGCAAAGTCATAGCAACATCAATCTTAGAACATAGTGGATACTAGGGATCAAACCCTAACAAAACTATCTCGATTACATGATAAATCTCATCCAACCCATCACCTCCAGCAAGCCTACGATGGAATTACTCACGCATGGTGGTGAGAATCATGAAATTGGCGATGGAGGATGGTTGATGATGACGATGGCGACGGATTCCCCTCTCTGGAGCCCCGAACGAACTCCAGATCAGCCCTCCCAAGAGAGTTTAGGGCTTGGCGGCGGCTCCATATCGTAAAATATGACGAATCCTTCTCTTTGGTTTTTTTCTCCCCAAAAGTGAATATATGGAGTCAAGATTGAGGTCGATGGAGAGTCAGGGGGCCCACGAGGCAGGGGGCGTGCCCCCACCCTTGTGGACAGGTGGAGGCCCCCTGACATGGATCTTCCTTCCAGTATTTTTTATATATTCCAAAATAATTCTCCGTTGATTTTCAGGTCATTCCGAGAACTTTTATTTCTACCCAAAAATAAAACCATGGCAATTCTGCTGAAAACAGCGTCAGTTCGGGTTAGTTCCATTCAAACCATGCAAGTTAGAGTCCAAAACAAGGGCAAAAGTGTTTGGAAAAGTAGATACGACGGAGACGTGTCAACTCCCCCATGCTTAAACCTTTGCTTGTCCTCAAGCAATTCAGTTGATAAATTGAAAGTGAGAAAGAAAAACTTTTACAAACTCTGTTTGCTCTTGTTGTTGTAAATATGTAGAGCCAGCATTCAAGTTTTCAGCAAAGATTATGAAATAACCATATTCACAATAACATTTAGGTCTCATGTTTACTCATATCAATGGCATAATCAACTAGCGAGCAATAATAATAAATCTCGGATGACAACACTTTCTCAAAACAATCATAATATGATATAACATGATGGTATCTCGCTAGCCCTTTCTGAGACCGCAAAACATAAATGCAGAGCACCTTTAAAGATCAAGGACTGACTAGACATTGTAATTCATGGTAAAATAGATCCAGTCAAGTCATACTCAATGTAAACTAACAATAATGAATGCAAATGATAGCGGTGCTCTCCAACTGGTGCTTTTTAATAAGAGGATGATGACTCAGCATAGAAGTAAATAGATAGGCCCTTCGCAGAGGGAAGCAGAGATTTGTAGAGGTGCCAGAGCTCAGTTTTGAAATAGATATGAATAATATTTTGAGCGGTATACTTTCATTGTCAACATAACAACCAAGAGATGGCGATATCTTCCATGCTACACACATTATAGGTGGTTCCCAAACAGAATGGTAAAGTTTATACTCCCCCTCCACCAACAAGCATCAATCCATGGCTTGCTCGAAACAACGAGTGCCTCCAACTAACAACAGTCCCGGGGGAGTTTCGTTTGCGATTATTTGATTTGATTTGCATAAAGCATGGGACTGGGCATCCCAGTGACCAGCCGTTTTCTCGTGAGTGAGGAGCGGAGTCCACTCCTCTTGAGAATAACCTGCCTAACATGTAAGATACAGACAACCCTAGTTGATACATGAGCTATTCGAGCATACAAAACAAAATGTTTATTTGAAGGTTTAGAGTTTGGTACATACAAATTTACTTGGAATGGCAGGTAGATACCGTATATAGGTAGGTATGGTGGACTCATATGGAATAACTTTGGGGTTTATGGAATTGGATGCACAAGCAGTATTCCCGCTTAGTACAGGTGAAGGCTAGTAAAAGACTAGGAAGCGACTAGCTAGAGAGCGACAACAGTCATGAACATGCATTGAAATTAATCAACACCGAATGCAAGCATGAGTAGGATATAATGCACCATGAGCATAAATATCGTAGACGTTATGTTGATTTTGTTTCAACTACATGCGTGAACATGTGCCAAGTCAAGCCACTCAAATTGTTCAAAAGAGGATACCACCCTATCATACCACATCACAACCATTTTAATAACATGTGGGCACGCAAGGTAAACCATTATAAGCTCCTAGCTAATTAAGCATGGCATAAGCAACTATAATCTCTAATATTCATCGCAAACATGTTTATTCATAATAGGCTGAATCAGGAACGATGGACTAATCATATTTACAAAAACAAGAGGCGTCGAGTTCATACCAGCTTTTCTCATCTCAATAAGTTCATCATATAATCATCATTATTGCCTTTCACTTGCACGACCGAATAGTGTGGATAATGATAATAGTGCATGTGCATTGGACTAAGCTGGAATATGCAAGTATTCAATTCCAGAGAGAAGACAAGGTAATATGGGCTCTTTGTTAGATCAACAATAATGCATATAAGAGCCACTTTAACATTTTAATTATGGTCTTCTCCTCTCGACCCCCAAAGAACAAGAAAAGAAATAAAATTATTTACATGGGAAAGCTCCCAGCAAGCAAAAAGAAGAACGAGAAATCTTTTTGGGTGTTTTTTTAATTACTACTACAAGCATGGAAAGTAAAGTAATTAAAAGCTACAACTATTTTTTTGTTTTTCTTAAGGTTTATTTAATACACAAGAAGAAAGCATAAAAAGGAAAATAAACTAGCATGGATGATACAATGAAAAAGTATGAACACCGACAACTAGAAATGAGTGTGTGAACATGAATGTAATGTCGGTGAGAAATACGTACTCCCCCAAGCTTAGGCTTTTGGCCTAAGTTGCTCTATCGCCATGGCTGGCCTGGCGTATATCCAAAGTAATAGTTGGGGTCGTACTGAGTCGGATTGCCACTGGTTGGCAATCACCTCCGGATCCCACTGGTAATGAGACTGTCGTGGAGGATCAAATTGTCGTTCCGGCTCTGGCTCTATAGCTGATGTAGGGTTCCGGTAGGCGTGAATGGCCTCCAACGAAACAAGGTACTTGCCTGCAGATAAATCAAACAAGGAAGGTGTAGGCAAGGTAATAGTCTCAGGATGATTTTTACCAAATATTAATTTGTACTTAAGCGCCTTTTCCCTATTCTTAACAATAAAATCATGTGCTACCATATTCTTATAATCTAGATAAACAGGAGGCAGCAATTTCTCTTCCTTCTGATAATGCCTAATAGGCATGTTAAAGCATGCAGCGAGGCGCGAGGCGAAGATGCCTCCAAGGACGGGGCCCTTAGTACGGTCAAGATTTAACCGTTTTGCAACAATAGCACCCAAGTTGTATTGTTTATCTCCTAAAACAACGCTTCTGAGGACGCTAAGATCAGGCACACACATGTGACATGCTTTATCTTTACCATTAATGCATGTACCTATGAAGAGAGCAAAATAATGTATCACATGAAAATGAATGCTCCCTATGGTAGCTTGTGTTATATCTCTAGATTCCCCCACAGTTATACTAGCAAGAAAATCCCTAAACTCAGATTTGCGAGGCTCACTAGTGCTGCCCCATTGTGGAAGTTTGCAAGCAGTGTCAAAATACTCTAAGTCCATAGTATAAGAATTTTCATAAAGATCAAATAGGACCATTCCTAAACATAACAACACCGCATGCCAACTTTCAACCCATTCCGAGAACATTTTCCGGCCACTTATAAAATAATATCTCATACGTGCCGCGGGCTCGTGCAAGTGTGTCTGGGCTCAGAACAGACAACGGACGGAACTGGGGAAACCCAAACGAATGCAAGTTTCGAAAACATGCAGATGCAATGCGGATGATGACATGGCAAGATGCAACACGCAAGCGAAAGACAAGGCAACAACAGCGAATAACTGGGAGACACCTGGCACATCGGTCTCGGGGCGTCACAGCACTCCACCACTATGAGAGGATCTCGTCCCGAGATCTAGAATGGCACCGGAGAGAAAACGAAAGAGGAAGAGGAAGAGGTAAAAACTAAGTTGCTTCCCTGACAAACGAGTGAAACCAAAGAACCTTGAGATGTTGAAAACTTGAAAGAAAGAATACAACGGAGATGAACAAAGTTGAAAACCTTTGTTACAAAAGAGAAACAAGGAACATCACGAGAACCATGTAGGTTGAAAGACATGAGAAAAGGATTGCAATGGACAAGAAGTACATGCAAGCACTCGGGTAGAAACGAGATGCAGAAGGAACGATAAAGATCAATTACGACAACACTCCGGTTAAAACAAGATAGAGGAGGAAAAAGAATGATATAATTTGTACAACACTCCATCTGCGAAAGGAAGGAATTAACAAGAACTTGACAAGATGAGAGGATACTTGATGAAATCAACAACATGCTGCCTCCGGAACTATTGAAAGAATGGCACAAGGGGTAAGAAAGATTTCATACAGCACTCCGGTTGAGAAAGGAGGTAAAACTTGATAAGATGACAGAACTGGAATGAAAACACGACACTCCGGTTGAATGGATAAGCAAAGGAAAGAACATGATCTTCACAATACGAGATGATGAGTGAAGAGAGCATCATCACAATGCCTCCGGAAGAAATGAAAGAATGCAATAAAAAGAACGGAGAAGAAAACAACATGTTCTACCTCAAATGAATTTGAGAGAGCATCCTTAAAAAGAAGGATTGAACGGAGTTGTTGGAAAATCAACAACGAAAAGAATAGGCTTGTTGAGGGCTTATGGAAAACATCTCAAAAACTTGAGGTGAAAACCTTCCACAAACGAAAACAATTGCTTGCTTGAGAGTGACGGAGAGATGAAAACATCTTTCATCGCGAGAATAGGAGGAAACTTGGATCATCGATAAACACCATAAATAGCAACATTCCTTAGGGAAGGTTTTAAGTGAAATATAACCCAAGATAACTCCAATCAAGAGATTGATGGATTAAATATATCTCATTCTTGACAACATGTGAATCATGAAACATGAACTCAAATTATGAAGAATGACATAGCACCACCTCCAATGATACGGTAGAAAGAATTGCACTTCAGAATGCAAGATGAAGAAGGCTTGAACTCCTCAAACAAAACATTTTTTGGGCACCATGTTTATTTTAGAGTAATATCTTGGCAGATCTTAACTCGGAGAGAAATCTTGAAGAACAATTGAAGAATGAAAAGTATCCTTGCAAATCATCATGTTGAGCCTTCATGAAGAACTCCGGTAATAAAAGAATGATCAAAAGGAAGTGAAGGATGAAAAGAATAAGATTGAAGCCTTGGAATGATTACATGAAGCTTTGAAATGATATAATTAAAGAGCTTGGAACTCTGGAAAAGGAAAAGATGGAACAAAGAAATAAAGAATTTTTGATGAACCTCCGGAATAAGGAATTGAATTTACTCGATGAAACAAGAATAAGAATTACATTATGCTTATCCTTCCCCAATTTAGATTGATGACAAGCAACGGATTTGGCATACTACTCTCGCAGAAAGGATTAAGAGAGATATAGCGCAAACTTGAGAAGGTCTTCAACGAACCACCGATAGGATTGAAACAACGAATAAATTGATATGATACCAAGAGAAAAGGAATCTTGAATGGACCACCGTGGGAATTGAATATGAACGAAGAAAAGATAAGGAAAAACATCGGTAAGAATTAGAAAAAAATGAATTAAGATACTTGAGAATTTAGATACAAGTGAAATGAAGAGATCATGAGCTGATTAGAGGATATTTTAATGATGCACCGGTAAGATTTGGAGAACGAGAGCTGAAAGCTGAGAATGAATAAACCCGAAATGATGGTCTTCGGATAATCGAACTGACAAGACTCCTGAAATGCTCCAGATGGATGAAAAGAATTCTCACAGTCGAAACCAATTATGAGAGGATGGCATCAAGCTAGCACCACGAATCTTTGAGAGAACGGATAAAATTTGGAGGAAAAATCTTCTTCGGTCTTCAAATGTTGAGAATGACGATGAGAAATAACACCATGATTTGTTGAGGTACTCCGGGATGAAAATTAGAAAGGTTGAACCAACGATGAAAAGAATTTGAAAGATCTTGGTGAAAGACACTTGAGTGATTATAATTCATTCTTACGTCAAACTTCAAAATGAATTTGAGAATAACTCCAGAAAATTAGAAGAGTTAGGTAAGATCCTGGGAAAAGACCTGTGGGCTAGGGCCCACTCAAAAGATACATTGTTGGAACGATTTAAAAGAGAGAATGCGCCGGTTGAATTAAATGGCTTGAAACTTGAGCGAATGCAGAGTGGAAACATGAATCTTCGAGATATCTTGAGCACTTCTGAATAGTTGAATAGCGAGAAGTGGATGATTAAGAGGTGCACCGGCGTGCGATCTTCCTGAGAACCACCGGGTAAGAATATTGACGGAAAAGAATGTGGAGGCTTCATATCCATAAGATGTATACTTGATAAAGAAATCCGAGTCCTTAAAGAAACAAGGGTGGGAGGGTGGGAAAACAAAGGACACTTGGGACGGATGAAACAAACAACATTGAGAAGACTTGAGTTGATCTTGTGGATGTTGAAAAAGATCTGATCCACTTGAAGAGAAACACGCCGGTGAAAAGGATTGACATGACAATCTTGATTATAATGAAGGATTAGTATTCACATAGAAATATGATAACACCACTTAGGCAAGGTATGGAATCAACATTTGACTTTGAAGCAACTCGAATACCGCAACTGAAAAAAACAAAGGATTTGCTTGCAGAATAAGCTGGAACAAACATATGATAGAGATTTCATCCGAAGTTTTCGTGGTGGGGCCCACATGGGCACGATCGTATAGCACCATCATGTACAAGGCAGTGCACATGACATACGAAGTGTCCCCAAGTCAGCATAGCCAAGGACTCTTTAAGACACAATGAGACCACTTTAAACCAACCGTGGATAGGCGGACCACTAGACGTCGAACCCCAATCTCATATCATGCATCTGTTAAAAAGATATCCTAGGAGCTACTTGAATTCCCACTTATAAATTCTCGAAAACTTTCTGGTTATGCAATCAGGTGTTGGGGATACAGGGGAAGCATAATATCTCACCGAAAACTAGCAAATCCTGCATCCAGCTGTATCCATCCTTCAACACAAAACCAAGAAACCTTCGGAAATCGTTTACCTCAACCTTCAAAAAGCATCCGTTATACGAGTTATGGCAATACTTCCGAACTCCCGCCCCAGTACTGGGTGGCGTCGAGGTTATCTCACCAACAACTGCATAAAAGAGATTTTCGATGTCGGCAAAACTCAGGTATTCCAGAACTGCAACGATAAAATTGTGATGACAACACCTCGGAGCTCAACTCCCCGGGACACTGCCACAACCCCTAAATGTCAGGAGGCACCAAGAACAATGTTCTCGTCACAAAAACCATTGGAACAATTCCAAGATACCCGCGTGATACTATTTTTTTGTGAAATTTGAGAAGAGAATAGTCAAAACTCTACCTCAGGAGGCCTCACCAGAGCGACGAAGGGACTAAGGAATAAAAAGAATCCTACTCTCCGATATATATAATCCTATAAGACTCAAAACTTTTTTTCTAGACTCAACAACGCCAGCGGTTCGATCATGCAGGGGGCTCCTAAGTCGGGGAAGGCTCTGATTACCAACTTGTAACACCCACGATGTGGCTATATCTCCCACGTGTCGGAGCACGACTTAGAGGCACAACCACATTGTAGGCAATGTCGCAAGAGGGATAATCTTTACACATCCCATGTACTGAATAAGAAAGAGGTACATAGTTGGCTTATAATCAACACTTCACACAATACATGAATAAAGCATTACAATCATCCAGAATACAATCAAGGTCCGACTACGGAACCAAAATAAAAGAAGGTCACCCCTAATGCTAGATCCCCGATCGCCCCGACTGGCTCCACTACTAATCAACTAAAACGAAACAACACAATGATCAATATCTTCATCGAGCTCCTCCTTGAGCTCGGTAGCGTCACCTATACGGTATCATCGGCACCTGCAAACTGGTTTTGGAAGTAATGTGTGAGTCATGGGGACTCAACAATCTCACACCCTCGCGATCAAGACTATTTAAGCTTATGGGTAGGGAAAAGGTATGAGGTGGAGCTGCAGCAAGCACTAGCATATATGGTGGCTAACTTACGCAAATGAGAGCGAGAAGACAAATCAAGGCACGGTCGTGAAATGATCAAGAAGTGATCCTGAAACTACTTACGTTCAAGCATAACTCCAACACCGTGTTCACTTCCCGGACTCCGCCGAGAAGAGACCATCACGGTTACACACGCGGTTGATGCATTTTGAATTAAGTTAAGTGTCAAGTTCTCTACAACCGGACATTAACAAATTCCCATCTGCCCATATCCGCGGGCACAGCTTTCAAAAGTTTAAAACCCTGCAGGGGTGTCCCAACTTAGCCCATCACAAGCTCTCACGGTCAACAAAGGATATTCCTTCTCCCAGGAAGACCCGATCAGACTCGGAATCCCGGTTACAAGACATCTTGACAATGGTAAAACAAGACCAGCAAGACCTCCTGATGCGCCGACATCCTTATAGGAGCTGCACATATCTCGTTCTCAGGGCAACACTGGATGAACACTACATACAGCTAAAACCAGCCCTCAAGTTTCCCCGAGATGGCGCCACAAGTGGCTCTGTTTCGGACCAACACTTAGACAAGCACTGGCCCCCGGGGGGTGAGGGGGGGGGGTTAAAATAAAGATGACCCTTGAGTCTGCAGAACCCAAGGGAAGGTGGTAGGTTGTTAGTGCAAAAGGTAAAACCAAGGTTCGGCCTTGCTGGAGGAGTTTTATTCAAGGCAAACTGTTAAGGGGTTCCCATTATAACCCAACCACGTAAGGAATGCAAAATCAAGGAACATAACACTGGTATGATGGAAACTAGGGCGGCAAGAGTGGAACAAAACACCAGGCATAAGACCGAGCCTTCCACCCTTTACCAAGTATATAGATGCATTAATTAAATAGGAGATATTGTGATATCCCAACAATAAACATGTTCCAACAAGGAACACACTCCATCTTCACCTGCAACTAGCAACGCTATAAGAGGGGCTGAGCAAAGTGGTAACATAGCCAAACAACGGTTTGCTAGGACAAGGTGGGTCAGAGGCTTGACATGGCAATATGGGAGGCATGATATAGCAAGTGGTAGGTATCGCAGCATAGGCATAGCAATAGAGCGAGCAACTAGCAAGCAAAGATAGAAGTGATTTCGAGGGTATGGTCATCTTGCCTGAGATCCCGCAAGGAAGAAGAATGAGTCGATGAAGAAGGCAAACAGACGTAGTCGAACGAATCCTCACAACTCCGGAACGAAACTGAAGCTAACGCGAGAAGCAACCCGGAAAGAAGCAAACAACATAGTAAACAACCATCACATAACCAAGGCATGATGCACAACCAAGTATGATGCATGTCCGGTTTAATGAAGCATCGCATGGCAAAGTGCAACAAACAACACTACAAATTAAGTGGAGCTCAATATGCAACGGAGTTGCATATTGAAGAAAACACCACATGACTTATTTAGTTCTCTCTCATTTATGTACCCAACAAGATTAAATGTTGATTAACATGGCATGAGGGTGAAGCATAATAAAACTACCTACCTAGGCAAGTTTAAATGAGGCCGGAACAACAAACAACAAGTCCGGAAACTCCTCATGTGCATATTTTAGGTTTTGGTACTGTTCTGCCCTAAACCATATTTTATAGTTGTTAAACATGCAAAGCAATGTCACCATGTTAAACTAGGCATTTTCCACCCCATTTGCATATAAAGTTTGTTAAGTTTGGAGCTACAGTTATTTAGTTATGCAAAAAATCATTTTACCATGGCATAGTTGCAAATTTAACCAAACAGCATTTTAAACATTTCAAACATAGATGCAAGTTGGATATTATGAAACTAGACAAGATTCTAAGCAACTTTCATATATAATTTATTTAGATCCGATGCACGGTTGGTGAGTTATGATATGCATGATGTTTGAGGTCTTTTCTGCAAAACTATAAAACACAGGATAAAAGATAAATTTGCAGATCTGAAAAAAAACCCTACACAGGCCGAAACTAAAACTGGAGCAGGCCCAACAAAAGAAAAGAAAAAAGAGAAAAAAAACAAAGGGGCGCTGGGGTTTTCTCACCATGGGCCAAGCCCAGGCTGAAGAGAGGCCAAGCAGGCCGGCTGGATCGAAAGAGGCCGGGCCTCACGATCTGGCACGGGAGGCCGGTCGACGAAGCGGGACGCGGTCAACCCACGCGTGCGAGCGCTTGTCCTGGACGAAGCAGAGGAACGCAGCATCAGGACGAACTCCGGCGGTCGAGGAGAAGGTGACCGGCGGCGCTCGGGACTAGCAGGAGACGGCGAAGGCAAGGGGAATCCGATCGGATCCAAGGCGGAGCGACTGGATCAGGCAAGGGTGGACTTGGAGCTCCAGGCGTCGGCGTTCATGGCGGCTTGGTGCAGTTTAGGCGCAGATGAGCGGCGTTGCTGATAGCCTACTCCGGCGAGAGGACGGCGAGGGAGCCTGGCGGGCGTTGGAGAGCTACAGAAGGGCCGGCCTTGGAGCAGATCGGGCGCAGGGATGGAGCTCCAGCGGCGCGTCTCGGGCTCCATGGAGGGCAGTGGCCGACGTTGTCGCCTGCTGGGTTTCGACGACGGTGGGTCTTGACAGGGCGACAACCACGGCGTTCTCCGGCGAGAACCTTGGCGGCGCGGCAGGGCTCCATTGGGAGGAGCAGCAGCGAAGTCCCAAGAGGGATGGACATGGCGGAGGTGCGGAAGGCCATCCATGGCGGTGCTGCGAAGACAACAGAGGGAGAGATCATGAGGGAAGGAGAGAGGGTTCTTGAGCGAAGAGAACGGGGAAGGGAGCAAGGGAGGAGCGGCGACGGGGTCGTCCTGCTGGAGGTCGGAGGCTGGCCGGGGTGGTTGGCCGTGCGAGAAGACGAGGACGGCGGGGTTCGGATATGCCTCGCAGGTGTGCTCGGGAGGACGGGGCCTCAAGTGCTCGCGGAAGAACAAGCAGAGGAGGGCGGTTGTGATGTGGATCGAGAGGACTGGCTCGGTCGCTGGTGGCAGGGGAGATCGAGTAGAAGGGGATCTAGGAGGATCCCAAGGTGGGGGTTTGATTGTGGCGGCGGCGAGGAGGAATGATGGGACAGCTCTCTTTGATTTTAGGGTTGGACTGATACATATATAGCATGTGGATTTTGGGGTAGGGGCTACCTCGCCCCTCCGATCGTACTTGGGCAGTCAAGAAAAAATATGTTAGGAAGTCTAGTTAACAAAACGGAGACGTTTTGTAGATGTTTGGGGATGATCCGGACCCAACGGCGACGACTGTCCGGGTCGGGTCCGGGACCGCTTTCAGACGCGCGCGCGAGGAGGGCCGCGGGCTGACGAGAGAGGTTCGGTTGGTCCTGGTGGTGGGTAGAGGACTATGTAGAAGGCCTCAGGCTGAGAGAAGAGAGAGAGAGAGACCTGTCAGTGGTTTCGGAAACCAAAACGTCCGACAAAAGACCGGCTACTATTGCTGCTATAGATAAACGTTGGGGCGTCAAACGGACTTCGAATGCAATGAAACTTGGTAGGAGGCCTACCTACAACATAACAACACCGCATGCCAACTTTCAACCCATTCTGAGAACATTTTCCGACCACTTATAAAACAATATCTTGGACGTGCCGCGGGCGCGTGCAAGTGTGTCTGGGCTCAGAACAGACAACGGACGGAACTGGGGGAACCCAGACGAATGCAAGTTTCGAAAACATGCAGATGCAATGCGGATGATGACATGGCAAGATGCAACACGCAAGGGAAAGACAAGGCAACAACAATGAATAACTGGGAGACACCTGGCACATCAGCCTCGGGGCGTCACAGAGAGAGACCTTAATGAGTTCAGTATGTCGCCGAAGTGTGAGTGCTGAAAGATATCCGCGGAGGTGAACTCCATGATCGGCACCCAGTCGGATTCGATAGGCACGGGCGCAGGCGGTTCGGAGTCCGTGGCCGGGGAAGAATCCGGCAGTTTGGTGTCACGGCTCTCGTGAAGGGTAAGGTCGATACTCGGCTCGATCACCGCTGAGGATGCGGCCTCCGTGGCAGGGTCTATCCACCCATCCATGGATGGTGCGATTGGCTCCGAATTGAGGGTCGGAGCGGTTGCCGGTGCGATCTCCTGAACACTGTCGATGGTAGAGCTAAATCATGCTCATCGTGACCGTGTGGCGCACTCGGCAGGGGCTCGAATCCGTCGAAGATCAAGTCTTCATGGATATCGGGCGTGTAGTTTAAGCTTCCAAATCTGACCTGGTGGCCAGGGGCGTAACTCTGGATCTGCTCCAGATGGCCAAGCGAGTTGGCCCGCAGTGCGAAGCCGCCGAATACAAAGATCTGTCCGGGGAGAAAAGTCTCACCCTGGACTGCATCGCTATCAATGATTGAAGGAGCCATCAAGCCTAATGATGACAACATAGAGGAACTCTCAATGAAAGCGCCAATGTCGGTGTCAAAACCAGCGGATCTCGGGTAGGGGGTCCCGAACTGTGCGTCTAGGCGGATGGTAACAGGAGGCAGGGGACACGATGTTTACCCGGGTTCGGGCCCTCTTGATGGAGGTAAAACCCTACGTCCTGCTTGATTGTTCTTGATGATATGAGTAGTACAAGAGTTGATCTACCATGAGGCTAAACCCTAGAAGCTAGCCTATGGTATGATTGTATGTTGTCCGTCCTAGGGACTAAACCCTCCGGTTTATATAGACAACGAAGGGCGCTAGGGTTACACAAAGTCGGTTACAAGGAAGGAGATCTACATATCTGTATTGCCAAGCTTTCCTTCCACGCCAAGGAGAGTCCCATCCGGACACGGGACGAAGTCTTCAATCTTGTATCTTCATAGTCCAACAGTCCGGGCAAAGGATATAATCCGGCTGTCCGGATACCCCCTAATCCAGGACACCCTCAACAGTCATGGAAAAATCTAGAGTGGAAACAAGGTCTTCAAAGTAGACAATGCTATCTGATGAAGCACATGTCTTGCTGGTTACAGATAGCTCCTCAGAGGAGGATTCAGAGACAGATGACCATTCCTATCCCCCCTGAGGTGCATGCTCTAACTTGGCAAGGTTATGTTGCTCATATCGTGTGTATGGTATCTTGCATTGCTATGTCACTTGCTTAGTTTAGACATTCTTTGTGTGAATGCCACTTGTTTAGTGTCTAATTACCATATATGTGAATTATGCAATGCCATCTTGTTGCCAGACATTATATATGTGAATTATGCAATGCTATCTTGTTGCAAGGCATTATATATGTGAATTATGCAATGCCATGCTGTTTACCCAAGTGTCATATATGTGAATTATATCAAGACGTCCTTTTTTGTGTTTCTCATTGCTTTTGTCGACAATGTTTGTATATTCAACTGCTCTTCCTGTCCATCAGCCATTTGAATTGGTGATGGAGAAATCTGAGTGAAAACAAGGCTTTCAGAGCAGACAATGCTACCTGCTGAAGCAGATATCTTGTTGGTTACAGATAGCTTTTCAGAGGAGGATTCAGAGGCAGATGACCAGTCCTATTATCCCCCTGAGGTGTATGATCAAACTTGGCAGGGTTATATTACTCATATCATGCATATGTTGTATTGCAATGCTTAGCTTTTACATCATATACACGATATTGAATGCCATCTCCTTGGTAGACACATCATATATGCGATTGCCCTCTGCTCACTTCCTTAGTATACAAATCATAATTTTGAATTATATCATGCCATGATGTTTACATAGACAGCATGTATCTGAATTATGGCATGCCAACCCATTTTCTAAAGACATAATATAGTTATATCATCTCATCCTGTTTACATAGTCAACATATTTTGAATTATGTCATTCTATCCATGAATTATATCATGCCATCATGTTTCCATCGATGGCATGTTTGTGATTTATGGCATGCCAACCGCTTTAATAGACACATCGTATAGTTATATCATGTCATCCTGTTTACATAGTCATCATATTTTGAAGTATGTCATTCTATCCTGTTTAGTTAGCCATCATACATGTGAAATTGTGTCATGCTATCCTGTTTAATTAGCCATCATATATGTGAAATTATGTCCTGCTATTCTGTTTGGTTAGACCACATAAATGTGAATTATTTCATGCCCTATTTTCATCCCTACTATCCATTGCACCTGTCTATCTTACAATGTCTGTAGATTCAATTACTTTTCTTGTTTATCAGCCATTTCAATTAGAGGGGTGATGGCAGTATTCGTGGGAGTAAAATCAAGGTCTTCCGAAAAGATCGTGCTACCTGTCGATGGAGATAGAACCACGGTTGTACTTGCCCAAGAACCAGCCCCACCACACATAACCCAGACTCACGCAGATTGTACCCCTACCCATTTGGACAGAGAACCAGCTACACCCCTTCTAACCCCAACTGTTGGGGATATAGTTACTGGAGGAAAACCGGCTAGGCATGGCCAGATTAGCTCCATGAAGATTGAAGCCCATGAAGATGAGAAGATACTGGCGCTTTAAGAAGGCCCAAGGCCCAAAGACCGATTAAAGCCTGTGATGTGAACCGACTTTATCATGTAAACATGTATTGTAAGTTAGAGGAAAAGAGACCAAGCCGGTCTTGGAAATATGCCCTAGAGGCAATAATAAAAGCATTATTATTATATTTCCTTGTTCATGATAATTTTCTTTATTCATGCTATAATTGTGTTATCCGGAAATCATAATACATGTGTGAATAATAGACACCAACATGTCCCTAGTAAGCCTCTAGTTGACTAGCTCGTTGATCAACAGATAGTCATGGTTTCCTGACTATGGACATTGGATGTCATTGATAACGAGATCACATCATTAGGAGAATGATGTGATGGACAAGACCCAATCCTAAACATAGCACAAGATCGTATAGTTCGTTTGCTAGAGTTTTCCAATGTCAAGTATCTTTTCCTTAGACCATGAGATCGTGTAACTCCCGGATAACGTAGGAGTGCTTTGGGTGTACCAAACGTCACAACGTAACTGGGTGACTATAAAGGTATACTACGGGTATCTCCGAAAGTGTCTGTTGGGTTGACACGGATTAAGATTGGGATTTGTCACTCCGTATGACGGAGAGGTATCACTGGGCCCACTCGGTAATGCATCATCATAATGAGCTCAAAGTGACCAAGTGTCTGGTCACGGGATCATGCATTACGGTACGAGTAAAGTGACTTGCCGGTAACGAGATTGAACGAGGTATTGGGATACCGACGGTCGAATCTCGGGCAAGTAACATACCGATTGACGAAGGGAATTGTATACGGGGTTGCTTGAATCCTCGACATCGTGGTTCATCCGATGAGATCATCGAGGAGCATGTGGGAGCCAACATGGGTATCCAGATTCCGCTGTTGGTTATTGAACGGAGAGTGATCTCGGTCATGTCTACATGTCTCCCGAACCCGTAGGGTCTACACACTTAAGGTTCAGTGACGCTAGGGTTATAGGGATATGTATATGCAGTAACCCGAATGTTGTTCGGAGTCCCGGATGAGATCCCGGACGTCACGAGGAGTTCCGGAATGGTCCGGAGGTAAAGAATTATATATGGGAAGCCTTGTTTTGGTCGCCGAAAAAGTTTCACGCATTATCGGTATTGTACCGGGAGTGCCGGAAGGGGTCCGAGGTTCCACCAAGGGGGTCCACCTTCCCCGGGGGGCCACATGGGCTGTAGGGGTGTGTGCCTTGGCCTATATGGGCCAAGGGCACCAGCCCCAAGAGGCCCATGCACCAAGAGATAAGGGAAAGGAAGAGTCCTAAAGGGGGAAGGCACCTCCTAGGTGCCTTGGGGAGGATGGACTCCTCCCTGGCCGCACCCTTCCTTGGAGGAAGGGCCAAGGCTGCGCCCCCCCTCTCCCTTGGACCTATATATAGTGGGGGGAAGGGAGGGAAGCCACACCTAAGCCCTGGCGCCTCCCTCTCCCTCTCCAACACCTCCTCCTCCTCCTCCGTAGAGCTTGGCGAAGCCCTGACGGAGTACTGCAGCTCCACCACCACCACGCCGTCGTGCTGCTGCTGGAGCCATCTTCCTCAACCTCTCCTTCCCCTTGCTAGATCAAGAAGGAGGAGACGTCACGCTGACCGTACGTGTGTTGAACACGGAGGTGCCGTCCGTTCGGCGCTAGGATCTCCGGTGATTTGGATCACGTCGAGTACGCCTTCCTCATCCCCGTTCTTTGAACGCTTCCGCGCATGATCTACAAAGGTATGTAGATGCAATCCAATCACTCGTTGCTAGATGAACTCCTAGATGGATCTTGGTGAAACCGTAGGAAATTTTTTGTTTTCTGCAACGTTCCCCAATAGTGGCATCATGAGCTAGGTCTATGCGTAGTTCTCTTTGCACGAGTAGAACACAATTTGTTGTGGGCGTAGATGTTGTCAACTTTCTTGCCGCTACTAGTCTTATCTTGCTTCAGCGGTATTGTGGGATGAAGCGGCCCGGACCAACCTTACACGTATGCTTACGTGTGACCGGTTCCACCGACTAACATGCACAAGTTGCATAAGGTGGCTGGCGGGTGTCTGTCTCTCCCACTTTAGTTGGAGCGGATTCGATGAAAAGGGTCCTTATGAAGGGTAAATAGAAGTTGACAAATCACGTTGTGGCTTTCACGTAGGTAAGAAAACGTTCTTGCTAGAACCCTATTGCAGCCACATAAAACTTGCAACAATAATTAGAGGACGTCTAACTTGTTTTTGCAGCAAGTGTTCTGTGATGTGATATGGCCAAAGTTGTGATGAATGATGAATGATATATATGTGATGTATGAGATGTTCATGCTATTGTAATAGGAATCACGACTTGCATGTCGATGAGTATGACAACCAGCAGGAGCCATAGGAGTTGTCTTTATTTTTGTATGACCTGCGTGTCATTGAGAAACGCCATGTAAATTACTTTACTTTATTGCTAAACACGTTAGCCGTAGTAGTAGAAGTAATAGTTGGCGAGCAACTTCATGGAGACACGATGATGGAGATCATGATGATGGAGATCATGGTGTCATGCCGGTGACAAGATGATCATGGAGCCCCAAGATGGAGATCAAAGGAGCTATGTGATATTGGCCATATCATGTCACTATTATTATTTGATTGCATGTGATGTTTATCATGTTTTTGCATCTTGTTTACTTAGAACGACGGTAGTAAATAAGATGATCCCTCATAATAATTTCAGGAAAGTGTTCCCCCTAACTGTGCACCGTTGCGACAGTTCGTTGTTTCGAAGCACCACGTGATGATCGGGTGTTAGATTCCAACGTTCACATACAACGGGTGTAAGACAGATTTACACATGCAAACACTTAGGTTGACTTGACGAGCCTAACATGTACAGACATGGCCTCGGAACACAGAAGACCGAAAGGTCTAGCATGAGTCGTATAGAAGATACGATCAACATGAAGATGTTCACCGATGTTGACTAGTCCGTCTCACGTGATGATCAGACATGGCCTAGTTAACTCGGATCATGTTATACTTAGATTACTGGAGGGATGTCTATCTAAGTGGGAGTTCATTGAATAATTTGATTAGATGAACTTAATTATCATGAACTTAGTCTAAAATATTTACAATATGTCTTGTAGATCAAATGGCCAACGTAGTCCTCAACTTCAACGCGTTCCTAGAGAAAACCAAGCTGAAAGACCATGGCAGCAACTACACGGACTGGGTTCGGAACCTGAGGATCATCCTCATAGCTGCCAAGAAAGATTATGTCCTATAAGCACCGCTGGGTGACGCACCTGTTCTCACTGCAGAACAAGACGTTATGAACGCTTGGCAGGCACGTACCGATGACTACTCCCTCGTTCAGTGCGGCATGCTTTACAGCTTAGAGCCGGGGCTCCAAAAGCGTTTTGAGAGACACGGAGCATATGAGATGTTCGAAGAGCTGAAAATGGTTTTCCAAGCTCATGCCCGGGTCGAGAGATATGAAGTCTCCGACAAATTCTTCAGCTGTAAGATGGAGGAAAATAGTTCTATCAGTGAGCACATACTCACAATGTCTGGGTTACATAACCGCTTGACTCAGCTGGGAGTTAATCTCCCGGATGACGCGGTCATTGACAGAATCCTTCAGTCGCTTCCACCGAGCTACAAGAGCTTTGTGATGAACTTCAATATGCAGGGGATGGAAAAGACCATTCCTGAAGTATTTGCAATGCTGAAATCAGCAGAGGTAGAAGTCAAAAAGGAACATCAAGTGTTGATGGTGAATAAAACCACTAAGTTCAATAAAGGCAAGGGTAAGAAAACCTTCAAGAAGGACGGAAAGGGAGTTGCTGCGCCTGGCAAGCAAGCTGCCGGGAAGAAGCCAAAGAATGGACCCAAGCCCGAGACTGAGTGCTTTTATTGCAAGGAAAGTGGTCACTGGAAGCGGAACTGCCCCAAATTCTTAGCAGACAAGAAGGCCGGCAAAACGAAAGGTATATGTGATATACATGTAATTGATGTGTACCTTACCTGTACTCGTAGTAGCTCCTGGGTATTTGATACCGGTGCAGTTGCTCACATTTGTAACTCAAAGCAGGAGCTGCGGAATAAGCGGAGACTGGCGAAGGACGAGGTGACGATGCGCGTCGGGAATGGTTCCAAGGTCGATGTGATCGCCGTCGGCACGCTACCTCTACATTTACCTACGGGATTAGTTTTGAACCTCAATAATTGTTATTTAGTGCCAAGTTTGAGCATGAACATTGTATCAGGATCTCATTTAATTCGAGATGGCTACTCATTTAAATCCGAGAATAATGGTTGTTCTATTTATATGAGAGATATGTTTTATGGTCATGCTCCGATGGTGAATGGTTTATTCTTAATGAATCTCGAGTGTAATGCTACACATGTTCATGGTGTGAGTACCAAAAGATGTAAGATTGATAATGATAGTCCCACATACTTGTGGCACTGCCGCCTTGGTCACATAGGTGTCAAGCGCATGAAGAAGCTCCATGCTGATGGACTTTTAGAGTCTCTTGATTACGAATCATTTGACATGTGCGAACCATGCCTCATGGGTAAAATGACCAAGACTCCGTTCTCAGGAACAATGGAGCGAGCAACCAACTTATTGGAAATCATACATACTGATGTGTGTGGTCCAATGAGTGTTGAGGCTCACGGTGGCTATCGTTATGTTCTCACCCTCACTGATGACTTGAGTAGATATGGGTATGTCTACTTAATGAAACACAAGTCTGAGACCTTTGAAAAGTTCAAGGAATTTCAGAGTGAGGTTGAGAATCAACATGACAGGAAAATCAAGTTCCTGCGATCAGATCGTGGAGGAGAATACTTGAGTCATGAATTTGGCACACACTTAAGAAAATGTGGAATAGTTTCACAGCTCACGCCGCCTGGAACACCTCAGCGTAATGGTGTGTCCGAACATCGTAATCGCACTCTATTAGATATGGTGCGATCTATGATGTCTCTTGCCGATTTACCGCTATCTTTTTGGGTGTATGCTTTAGAGACTACCGCATTCACTTTAAATAGGGCTCCGTCGAAATCCTTGAGACGACACCATATGAATTATGGTTTGGGAAGAAACCTAAGCTGTCGTTTCTGAAAGTTTGGGGATGCGATGCTTATGTCAAGAAACTTCAACCTGAAAAGCTCGAACCCAAGTCGGAAAAATGCGTCTTCATAGGATACCCTAAAGAAACTATTGGGTATACCTTCTACCTCAGATCCGAAGGCAAGATCTTTGTTGCCAAGAATGGATCCTTTCTAGAGAAGGAGTTTCTCTCGAAAGAAGTAAGTGGGAGGAAAGTAGAACTTGATGAAGTATTACCTCTTGAACCGGAAAATGGCGCAACTCAAGAAAATGTTCCTGAGGTGCCTGCACCGACTAGAGAGGAAGTTAATGAAGATGATCATGAAACTTCAGATCAAGTTGCTACTGAACTTCATAGGTCCACAAGGACACGTTCCGCACCAGAGTGGTACGGCAACCCTGTCTTGGAAATCATGTTGTTAGACAACGGTGAACCTTCGAACTATGAAGAAGCGATGGCAGGCCCGGATTCCGACAAATGGGTGGAAGCCATGAAATCCGAGATAGGATCCATGTATGAAAACGAAGTATGGACTTTGACTGACTTGCCTGTTGAGCGGCGAGCCATAGAAAATAAATGGATCTTTAAGAAGAAGACAGACGCGGATGGTAATGTGACCATCTATAAAGCTCGGCTTGTCGCTAAGGGTTATCGACAAGTTCAAGGGGTTGACTACGATGAGACTTTCTCACCGGTAGCGAAGCTGAAGTCTGTCCGAATCATGTTAGCAATTGCCACATTCTATGATTATGAAATATGGCAAATGGACGTCAAAACGGCATTCCTTAATGGTTTCCTTAAGGAAGAATTGTGTATGATGCAGCCGGAAGGTTTTGTCGATCCTAAGAATGCTAACAAGGTGTGCAAGCTCCAACGCTCAATTTATGGGCTGGTGCAAGCATCTCGGAGTTGGAACATTCGCTTTGATGAGATGATCAAAGCGTTTGGGTTTACGTAGACTTATGGAGAAGCCTGTGTTTACAAGAAAGTGAGTGGGAGCTCTGTAGCATTTCTCATATTATATGTAGATGACATACTTTTGATGGGAAATGATATAGAACTCTTGGACAGCATTAAGGCCTACTTGAATAAGAGTTTTTCAATGAAGGACCTTGGAGAAGCTGCTTATATATTAGGCATCAAGATCTATAGAGACAGATCAAGACGCCTCATAGGTCTTTCACAAAGCACATACCTTGATAAGATATTGAAGAAGTTCAATATGGATCAGTCTAAGAAGGGGTTCTTGCCTATGTTGCAAGGTGTGAAATTGAGCTCAGCTCAATGTCCGACCACGGCAGAAGATATAGAAGAGATGAGTGTCATCCCCTATGCCTCAGCCATAGGTTCTATTATGTATGCCATGATGTGTACCAGACCCGATGTAAACCTTGCCGTAAGTTTGGTAGGTAGGTACCAAAGTAATCCCAGCAAGGAACACTGGACAGCGGTCAAGAATATCCTGAAGTACCTGAAAAGGACTAAGGAAATGATTCTCATCTATGGAGGTTACGAAGAGCTCGTCGTAAAGGGTTACGTTGATGCTAGCTTCGACACAGATCTGGATGACTCTAAGTCACAAACCGGATACGTGTATATTTTGAATGGTGGGGCAGTAAGCTGGTGCAGTTGCAAGCAGAGTGTCGTGGCGGGATCTACATGTGAAGCGGAGTACATGGCAGCCTCGGAGGCAGCGCATGAAGCAATTTGGGTGAAGGAGTTCATCACGGACCTAGGAGTCATACCCAATGCGTCGGGGCCGATCAAGCTCTTCTGTGACAACACTGGAGCTATTGCTCTTGCCAAGGAGCCCAGGTTTCACAAGAAGACAAGGCACATCAAGCGTCGCTTCAACTCCATTCGTGAAAATGTTCAAGATGGAGACATAGATATTTGTAAAGTACATACGGACCTGAATGTAGCAGATCCGTTGACTAAACCTCTCCCTAGAGCAAAACATGATCAACACCAGAATTCCATGGGTGTTCGATTCATCACAATGTAACTAGATTATTGACTCTAGTGCAAGTGGGAGACTGTTGGAAATATGCCCTAGACGCAATAATAAAAGCATTATTATCATATTTCCTTGTTCATGATAATTGTCTTTATTCATGCTATAACTGTGTTATCCGGAAATCGTAATACATGTGTGAATAATAGACACCAACATGTCCCTAGTAAGCCTCTAGTTGACTAGCTCGTTGATCAACAGATAGTCATGGTTTCCTGACTATGGACATTGGATGTCATTGATAACGAGATCACATCATTAGGAGAATGATGTGATGGACAAGACCCAATCCTAAACATAGCACAAGATCGTATAGTTCGTTTGCTAGAGTTTTCCAATGTCAAGTATCTTTTCCTTAGACCATGAGATCGTGTAACTCCCGGATACCGTAACTGGGTGTACCAAATGTCACAACGTAACTGGGTGACTATAAAGGTATACTACGGGTATCTCTGAAAGTGTCTGTTGGGTTGACACGGATTAAGATTGGGATTTGTCACTCCGTATGACGGAGAGGTATCACTGGGCCCACTCGGTAATGCATCATCATAATGAGCTCAAAGTGACCAAGTGTCTGGTCACGGGATCATGCATTACGGTACGAGTAAAGTGACTTGCCGGTAACGAGATTGAACGAGGTATTGGGATACCGACGATCGAATCTCGGGCAAGTAACATACCGATTGACGAAGGGAATTGTATACGGGGTTGCTTGAATCCTCGACATCGTGGTTCATCCGATGAGATCATCGAGGAGCATGTGGGAGCCAACATGGGTATCCAGATCCCGCTGTTGGTTATTGACCGGAGAGTGATCTCGGTCATGTCTACATGTCCACCGAACCCGTAGGGTCTACACACTTAAGGTTCGGTGATGCTAGGGTTGTAGGGATATGTATATGTAGTAACCCGAATGTTGTTCGGAGTCCCGGATGAGATCCCGGATGTCACGAGGAGTTCCGGAATGGTCCGGAGGTAAATAATTATATATGGGAAGTCTTGTTTTGGTCGCCGGAAAAGTTTCGCGCATTATCGGTATTGTACCGGGAGTGCCGAAAGGGGTCCGGGGGTCCACCTGCCCCGGGGGGCCACATGGGCTGTAGGGGTGTGCGCCTTGGCCTATATGGGCCAAGGGCACCAGCCCCAAGAGGCCCATGCGCCAAGAGATAAGGGAAAGGAAGAGTCCTAAAGCGGGAAGGCACCTCCTAGGTGCCTTGGGGAGGATGGACTCCTCCCTGGCCGCACCCTTCCTTGGAGGAAGGGCGAAGGCTGCGCCCCCCTCTCCCTTGGCCCTATATATAGTGGGGGGAAGGGAGGGCAGCCACACCTAAGCCCTGGCGCCTCCCTCTCCCTCCCCAACACCTCCTCCTCCTCCGTAGAGCTTGGCGAAGCCCTGACGGAGTACTGCAGCTCCACCACGACCACGCCGTCGTGCTGCTGCTGGAGCCATCTTCCTCAACCTCTCCTTCCCCTTGCTGTATCAAGAAGGAGGAGACGTCACGCTGACCGTACGTGTGTTGAACACGGAGGTGCCGTCCGTTCGGCGCTAGGATCTCCGGTGATTTGGATCACGTTGAGTACGCCTTCCTCATCCCCGTTCTTTGAACGCTTCCGCGCGTGATCTACAAAGGTATGTAGATGCAATCCAATCACTCGTTGCTAGATGAACTCCTAGATGGATCTTGGTGAAACCGTAGGAATTTTTTTGTTTTCTGCAACGTTCCCCAACAGTCGGACACCTCTATGAACCGGCCTCGGGACTCTGTAACCGGCGGGCGTCAACCTGTGTATATAAAGGGACGACCCGACCACGGTTTGAGGACAGAAAACAACAACTCGTGGGCCAGTCAAAGCGGATTCGCTCCATGGTCGTCGAAACCCTAGCAATACCAATCACAACTGGACGTAGGCTTTTACCTTCATCGAAGGGGCGAAACTAGTATAAACTCCCTGTGTCCCCTTGTCCCGTTTAACCCCTTCAAGCTAACCCGTTGCGATGGCTCCACGACTAAGTCCTTTCACGAGGACATCTGCCATGACAAACCCACAACAGTTGGCGCCCACCATGGGGCTATTGCACGATGGTTTCGAGTTCTTGAAGGGCAGCTTTGATGGACTCAAGGGATACGCTGTGGGCCGGATGACGAAGAGTCGTCGCGGCAAGCTCTACATCGACAACGCGGGATGGGGCCCCGAGGCCGATTCAATCGAATACGGATACCGGGTCCCCTTTGGTGGGATTCATGTCTTCATCGGCAAGATTGGCAAACCGGGCCCTGAGCCGGACACCGGCACCGACATCATCAAGACGGCTCAGCGTGCAAGCCCTTCCCCGGTTCAGCCCATGGCAAGGCATGCTTTCGTGGGTGTCATCCATGGAGCAGCATATGAGGATGGACCGGCATCCAATGGAAAAACCGTTGTCTGCTTCGATGACGAGTCTTCTGGAGAAACCGAATCTCTCTATCAGTTGCAGGATGGCCGGATTAGTGGAGGTTCCAAGGGCAACAGTATTCCGGACTCCCCTGATCTGCCAAACCGGGACGCTATCTTCATGGCCGGTACACAATCAGCGCCCCACTCATCAACCGCCGTGGCGATGCTCTCCGGTTCAGCAACAGCCACGCCGGCGGGGGCAGGGAGCTCTGCGCCACCTCCGGCTCAAGTTCTGTCTGACTTGTTCGACGCTTTGGCAACATTGATGGCCATGGAGGTGGATGCAGTAGCCCGAGATCAGCACAACACGGAGATCGCAAAGGTGAAAGATCAGATAACTCAGGCTAAAGCGGACCTAGTGGCAAAGAACGCTAGGATGTCTACAGAACGGGCTGAGTTGGAAGCTCAGGCCTACCGGCTTAGGCTGGATCAGAATGCTTCAGAGGAAGTCATGAGAAGAAGATACCGATCGCATCTCCCGCCAAGTTATGACCCAAGAAATCTCTTCAACACGCCAGGAGCAGGAACTAGTAACCATCCAATATTAAACCGGATAAAGGCGCCGGGAACAGGAGCGTCAGTTCAGCCGCGCACAATGGACACGCCTCGTCAGAACAACATTGTGCCATAGTATATTCCGACGCCCCCCGGGCATTACTCCAACCCGTTGGACAACATTGTGGCCGCCGCTTCACGGATGGCAGCCCTCCCAACCGACGGCGAATCACCAGTTGCGATTGAGGCACGACGGGCCAGAGATCTCCTTCAAACAGCTCTAAACCGCATCAGGCTTATTCACACAGTCGTGAGAGGATTCATTCCACCCCCCGTACAAGCCGGAGCTACAGTAGGCACGTTGAGGATGAACCGACCATGTCAGGCAGTGCACGTCGGCGTAACTCGCCGCGAGGGCACAACCCGGTAGGGGGAGGTGCTAATGTGCAGGATGTGGTGGATCATGGTCGCGCGCGTCGAGAGGCCGAGTTAGCAGCTCTACACGGAGCCTGTCAACCTACTCTGGTTCACCCTACCGCTTCAGTAGAGCCAGGGGTGGTATTCAGTTCCTTAGGGGTGCCGTGTCTCACCCCCGCTTTGTGTAATGTGCGACTACCCAAGGATTTCAAAGGACCTCGTAAGGTACCCAATTACACCGCCGATCTGCAACCAGAGGCATGGGTTGAAAGCTATGAGATGGCAATGGAGATGTTAGATGTGGATGAAGCAGTATGTGCTAAATACTTCACCATGATGTTGGAAGGAACAACTCGTACTTGGTTGAAGAGCTTACCAACTAACTCTGTCGGATCATGGGCCGAATTGAAGCACCGGTTTATCTAGAACTTCAAAGATACTTGTAAGCAGCCCATGTCAATTGTGGATCTGGCCGCTTGTGTCCAAGAGGACGGGGAGTCCACGACCCATTGGGTAAAGCGGGTCTCAGCTATTTTGCATTCATTGGATCGTATCAATGCAGATACCGCAGTGCTAACGTTGGAGGGCAATTGCCATTTTCTGCCACTCAAACAGAAGTTAGGAAGGCTCAAACATCACTGCAATGATATGTCAACGCTTATGGCCGCTTTGGTTAAGTATGCTGATTCATATAATAGCAAAGACCCTGACTCAGAGGAGGACAAACCGGGGAAAGGGAAAAAGAACAGTAACACCAAGGGTCAGCAGCATAATCCGGCAGGCCATGGGAATAATGGTAAGCACAAAGCCGACAGCAGTTTGGACTTTGTGGCTAACACCAATGCTCAGGAGAATGGTCAGCACCGTAAGGGCATGCAGCCCCAGAGGGGCGGAGGTTCAGGCTCCAATTTGGAGCACCTGCTAAATCAGCCCTGTCCAAAGCATGGATCAAAGGAGAAGCCAGCATCGCATCTTTGGAAGGATTGTTATATCATGCGAGATTTCAAGAACTCCAATATGTTTAAGTACGATAATGGCCCGCCCAGCGGTTCAGGAGGTGGTTTCCACGGGCCGGGTTACGGAGGCGGCAGCTCTGGTTCAGGATTTCAGGGCAATCAAACCGGACACAACAATCAAGGGAACCAGGGCAACCAGGGAGGTTAAAACCATCAGGGGAACCAGCAACAGCAGTCGGGTTATCATAGCAATCCTAAGCAGTTAAATATTGGGCAATATCATGTTTTCACCACTAGCTTGTGTAAGCGTGATCAGAAGCTTCACAAGAGGGCGGTGAACTCTATTGAACCAGCGGTGCCTCGGTATTTGCGCTGGTCCGAGTAACCCATTTTATGGAGTAGAGAGGATCACCCGCCCCGGGTTGAAAATCCGGGTCATCTGGCCTTAGTGGTGGCCCCTCAAGTTGGGGGATATAAGTTCACTAAGGTACTCATGGATGGGGGAAGTAGTATCAACATTCTATATTATGATACCTTCCGCCGTATGGGGTTGACAGATAAGAATCTTAAACCGTCAAACACCGTTTTCCATGGTGTGGTGCCTGGTAAGTCTACATATCCAGTGGGCAAGATAGCCTTAGAAGTGGATTTTGGAGATGATGATGATTCAAGATCAAAAACATTGACTTTCGAGGTGGTAAAAATCAAAAGTCCATATCACACTTTGTTTGGGCGACCGGCGTACGCTAGGTTCATGGCGAGGCCGTGTTATGTTTATCTACAGCTTAAAATGCCAGGTCATAAGGGGACCATCACAGTACATGGGAGCAGGAAGATCGCTTTGGAATGTGAGGAAGGTGATGCGGCTTATGCTGAGTCGGTTTGTGCCATGGAGGAGCTGAAGTTTTATAAAGACAAAGATAATCCGGCGTTCCAAGTCGATGACCATAATCAACGGGGGGTTACATCGTTACAGCGTCTCAGGGGCAATTTAGCATTGTGTCTCTCCTCAAGAAGGTTGTGAGATTTTGCGAGAAATCCATGAAGGGGATTGTGGTCACCAGGCTGGTTCAAAGTCTTGGTAGCTAAAGCTTTTCGCCACGGTTTTTATTGGTTAACAGCTCACGCTGATGCGAAGGATTTAGTTAAAAGATGTGACGGTTGTCAAAAATTCGCACACCGTGCTCATATTCCGGCTCAGGAGTTGAGGATGATTCCAATAACTTGGCCATTTGCGACTTGGGGGCTTGATATGGTTGGACCCTTCGAGCGATCCAAGGACAAAAAGACCCAGTTATTAGTGGCAGTTGACAAGTTCACCAAATGGGTGGAAGCAGAGCCAGTCAGTAAGTGTGATGCGGCCACGATAGTTCAGTTCATCAAAAAGGTGATATTCCGGTTTGGCTTTCCACACAGTATTATAACTGATAATGGTACTAATCTGTCAAAGGGAGAGATGGAGGAATTTTGCCAACGCGAGCACATCCGGCTTGATATAGCATCGGTGGCTCACCCCCTATGTAATGGTCAAGTGGAGAGGGCAAATCAAGAAATTTTGAGAGGTATTAAACCCCGGCAAGCGGACACCGGGTTGCTGGGTGGAGGAATAACCTTCTGTGTTATGGAGCATCAACACCACACCTAACAGATCTACGGGTTACACACCTTTCTTCATGGTTTATGGAGCAGAGGCGGTTCTTCCTAGTGACATCCGTCACGACTCGCCCCGTGTGGCAACTTATGTTGAAGCTGATAATGAGAAGGCACGTCAGGATTCACTGGACCTGTTAGATGAGGAGCGTGATCTTGCAGCAGCACGTTCAACGATTTATCAACAAGATCTCCGACGTTATCACAGCTGCCGGGTTAGGACCAGAACTTTTCAAGAGGGTGATCTGGTGCTCCGCCTCATCCAGGATCAGACTGATATGCACAAATTATCCTCACCTTGGGAAGGACCTTTTGTGGTCAGCAAGAATCTGCACAATGGGTCATACTACCTCATTGATGTTCGAGAGCACAAAGACTCACGTAAATCGGAGGAGGAGACCAAGCGGCCGTGGAATATAGCTCTTCTTCGGCCTTACTACACTTGAGCCACAGGCTCTTCATATGTACATATTTATGACAATGTATATATATTATATAATAAACCGGAGCCTCGAATAAAGCAGGGTCTCTGTTCTTTTTACATCGTGTGTGAGCTTACAAGAGTTTCTACTAACAAAGCGGAGTTTTGTTAAACCGGCCTCTACAGCCGCACAGATATAAAGAAAATCACTAGGGGGTTTGGTTGTTGTCACACCATAGCTACACCTCTTGATCAGCTTAACACAACAAAAGGATATCACTAGGGGGCTTGGTTCTTGTCACACCATAGCTACACCTCTTGATAGGCGCTTGGAAGCCATGTGTATTCACCTAAAACCCCGGGTTATTCTGCCTCTTTAAGTAAGTCACTTCGTCCAGGTAAACCTGGTATGACCCATTGAACGTTTGACAATTCAATACCATGGACCCTGAACTTGTCAAAGTTAAATTGGTGATTGGTTAAAGATTGATTGTAAAATGGTTTAAATCAGTGGCCTGGCATCCCATGAAAAGCCCCGATTTAAGGCCTGGCAGCCCATGAAAAGCCTTGCATATTTCTTGTATTTTTGCTATTTTTAGGATAAGGGATTTATAAACATTTTTCTGACAAACCGGTGTTCATTACAACCCGGCTTGACTTTCAATGCTTAGTTGTCAGTACATGATCAGATTCTAAACCGGTAACAAACTGCTCCAGTCTGGTTTTGACTAGATGTCACCATTCTTATACAAACAACTCATACGGCTTTTTAGCCCAATATGATTTCTGCATGCAACGGTAAGAGGGCCAGGAGTTATTAATGCTCCGGATTGGTGTTTTTGCTTTTCCCATAGGAGTAGTTGGTCAACCAACGAGGTATGTTGCAGATGTTATTTTTAATACAAACTTTGATTATCCATCCAAGTATTGTATATTTTTGGGCATCATGACTCGTCGAGTGGTAAACCACTAGGACACTTTCAAGTTCTTGCATCCAGGAACACAAATCGTCATGGGCTATGCATAAATAGATACCCAAAAGTGAAATAAGTTTTCCACATGTCAAAGCAACATAAACATGCTCGAGGGCATGACAAATAATGGGGTTTTTTGCTATCCTATTACAAGAAGCTTCAAAATGGCTCCAATTGAATAACTGTTTCAAAGCAGTGGCACACAATAGCTGGTAAACCGTCTGCCGGTTTAAGATGCTTCGTCTGGACGGCTTGACGATTGAGGATCATTTGGTGCAATCACTTCTTCTTCATCCCTCCCCAGATGCTGAAAATCAACCATTGACCAATCGATTCCGGTTAAAGCTTGAAACGCGACTTCTTCATGGATAAGGCTGGAGGGGTTAATGTCAGGAGCGTAAGTATGCTGACGGATTGGAGGCACAAGTTCTTCGACTTCATGGATTTCGGTAGGCTGTCTTTTCCCTTCAGTGTCGTAAGCCGGCTAGAAATGAGATAAGTCTGTGTCTTCTGCCAGTTTGCTGGCTATTGGCCGCATTTCCTTCGCCAGCCTTCGGAGATCATCATTGTTGAAGGTTGAACCATCCTCCTTCACACCTGGATATCCTTTAATAATGTCATCCGCTTCAAGATCCGGAATCCATGCCTTGGCCCGGATTAGTGCGGTCAGCGCTCCTGCTCTTGCGGCTGCCTTCTTCAGTTCAGTAATCCGGGCTGGTAGCATGGCCAGCTTCTCAAGGGTTTCTTTTATAAGTGTTGGTGCCGGTTTATTGTAGGCTGCAGTGCAATAGCATGCTGGGATCCAGAGTAAAGCTGTTCTATTAAGGTGTAAGCCGCTTTAAGCTTCATCCCCATATCAGCGCCCAGATGAGTAATGCGGGTGCCTGTCATGGTTTAATATCAGCCAAACCGAGATCTCATAAATTGGACAAACGGCTTAAGGAGATACTTACAAATACAACGGATGTCATGGCGTTGATTTTCCGCTTCAAGCCAGTTAGTTCATCTACAACTAGCTTCAGGGCTGCTTCGGCATCCTGAGCTCTTTTGGTTAAACCGGCCTTTTGGGTTTCCGAGACAGCACGCTCCTTGTTAAAAGTCTCTTTTAGCTTTTCCATAGCTGTTAGGGCATTGGTCAGCTCCTCCTTGGCTTTCACAGCCTCTGCTTGTTGGGACTTCACGTTCTCTTGCAGGTCAGCGGTTCGGGCATCTCTATTGCTTAGCTCTGTCTGTAACAGCGAAGATATGTCAACAACAAGATATGTATTTTCTAAGTACTAAGTGTATAACAAGTTATGCACTTCATACTTGGGGGCTAATGCTTATTTTCTCTATTATCAATACATCTTTTACAAGTCTCAAGAACAATGCAAGCATTATCCTTGACACTTGGGGGCTAATGTACATCTGTTCAAAACTAACACATGGATTCAAGACCCGGATTACCTCGCAAAGCTAAACCGGCCTTTGAGGGCTACACTGATGGAATCTACATAACTACACTGGTAAAGTATCGGTTTTTGTTTTCACTAAGGACCTGACATTTTGAGGGTCAGCAAGAGAGGATTAAAAAGTCCCGGTTTAAGATTAACATCATAAAACGACCCTTGGGGGCTACTTGCGCTAGTGTTTCAACTTTGGAATCAAGAAATAAAGGGAGATGAAAATACCTCATAGCGTTCCTTCATCAAGTTCACCAAACCGGCCTCATAATCTCGGTTTGAGTGGAGACGGTTTAAAAAACCGGAATGGAGTTCTTCAGCGCTGAGATGAGCATAACTTGACAAATCAGTGCTCCATTTACCCTTCTCCATGGCATCACGCTCTTCTTTGGCGCTATGTTTGGCCAAGATTACAGGATGGCCAGGAGAGTTGTGGCCCATGCCAGTAATGATAACGTCATCTCCTGGGCCTCCAGTAGTTTTTGTGGGTGATGGTGGAGTGCTAGTAACTCTCACCAGACTAGCCTGGATTGGAGGTTCCGGTTCAGTATCTGGAACAACAGTATCAGCTTCAGTTTGTTCATTAATATTCCGGTCTTGAGGGGGTGGCTCATCAAAGGTAGCGTCAGGATGGGTACCTTCCGGTTCACGAGTTTGGTCCGGTTCATTTGTTTGCTCCTGTTCAAGAACCACCTGGTCTTCAGACGGATTGTTCGCCCGAGCTTTTTTGCTGGGTCTGGCTTTGGCTTTGCAAACAAAAAATAAAGAGGTGAAAATTTAGCATATTACTCAGAATATGTAAAACATTCGAAGAAAGGGTTTGAGTACTTTCCCAGCTACAGTATTGAGAGGAGGGAGTTGGGTTGCTGTTGACTCGCTAGAGGATGAGGGAGGTGTCACATGATAATTTGAATCGGACGGATTAAGAGGTTGTCTGAAATAACCTGCCTTGGGATAAGAATTGTCAGAAGTGGGGGAGACCTCAGATCGGCGCTTCCGAACCGGGGTATCAGGTAAACCGGCCGAAGTGACCTGTTGGCCGCTGTGCCGAGTTGTCCAGCGAGCTTCATGCTGCTGCGTCTTCAAAATAAATGTTGGACCCAAGTAAGCAAGAGGATGAGAAAAGCTTACTTTCCGGACCGCTTGATGGGTTTTTTGTGTTGGCATAGAGTCTGAACCGGAAGAAATGGTAATTACCTCTACATCATCAGCCTGGCTGCCTTCTACGTCCTCCTGATAAAGATCATTGTTAATGAGATGCATGAAAAGGGAGCCAAGGGAGTCAAGTTCTACCTCAACTTCTGGTTCCTCTGCATCTTCATCAAGTTCCATGTTGATACGTTCGGCTGTTTTCCGCTTTGAGGTTCGCTTGACGGCTTTGGTTTTGGGACGAGATGGCTTTGCCGCTTTATCTGCGGATTTCCGCTTCCAGAAGGGATCATCACCCTATTTATACACAAACAGAAGAAAGCTTACAAGTTGAACAATTTAAAGGTATCAAAGATAAAAAGGAAGCATAGTGCTTACAGCAGGCGGTTTATTTTGAGTGTAGAAGGGGTTCAAGCCGGTTTGGCGACAGACTGATTCTGGTTCATTCAAAATTTTCTTAATGCCGTCAGTGACCTCTTCATCGGTTAACTAAATGTTGATGTGGCGTTGGGGGTCTTCTAATTCACCGGTGTACTCACACATTAAACCGGGCAGCGGCTTAGTGGCAAGATGCTCCAAGATATCCAACAATGCACAAAATCAACGCCTGATAAACCGTTGGCCATAAAGGCCCAGAGCTTGGTGAGTTGAGGGGCATATTTGGCCCGTTCCGCAGAACTTAAACGTTGCAGCAATAGATGAGTGTTGGAAAGCCGGTGATCACGATAGCCTGGAAGAGGGTTCTCATCTTCAGGAGAGGTATCTATGCAGTAGAACCAAGTCCGGTTCCATTTAGTAGGGTGACTGTGCAGTTTGGCATGAGAGAATTCAACTTCTTCCTGCTTTTGAATAGAGACACCACCAAGTTCAGTGTTGGGACCATTTACAAATTCTGTTTGCCGGTTCAGATGAAAAAAGTCCTGGAACAACTCAGCAGTTAGTTCTTCTTATAAGTACACTTCACAGAAGACTTGGAAGTTGCATAGATTGGACACTGAGTTGGGCCCGATATCTTGAGGATGGAGTTGGAAACTGGCAAGAACATCTCGGAAAAACTTCGACCAATGCGGTTTGAAACCACGGCCTATGTGGTCGACAAAGACAACTACCTCACCCTGCCTCGGGGTAGGAGGATTCTCTGTTCCTGGAACTCGCCATTGAATTTCAGTTTTCTTTGGCAAGGTGTCGATATTGGCCATTCCGTTCAACTGTTCTTTGGTGACCCGGGAAGAAGCCCAGTTGCAAGCGTAAAACTGTTTGGCCAATGTGAAACGAAAAGCTGAAAAAGAAATGCCGGTTTACAAATCATTCATGGTGGTATGCAAGATGCGATGGAATAAAGATATACAGATATGTGAAATTGCGTAAACTGGAGACTGATACAATAATGAATGACAAGGTCATATCAAGGGTATACATGTGTTGTTAAACCGGACTGTTACAATGAATGTAAAAGGGGTTCGCCGGTTTACCAGGGGACTAATGGTATGCGATAGATTGTTTTTACAAGGGTAAACCGCCTACATGGTAAAGAGGATACGGACCCAAGGTAAAATGACTAAGTAAGGAGAAACAGATTCCACAAGAGGGCATGGAAATTTTGGATCTACTGAAGACAGGAAAGCAAAAATATTTTGACATAACAAGGGTTGGGTCCACAGCAGTTTGTAATGCTTCAGATCGGTTTTTGCGTACAAAAGTTTTGTTTTGGTAGCGGAAAGTAAGCTATTTACGCGCAATATATCAAGCATGAAGTTTTTAAATCCATAGGTGAGGAGGAACAGAGCCGTACTGGAGCCCCGATGAACTTCGATAAACTGCAAAGAATGAACCTTCAACAGATCTACAAAAGGGGGAAAGGGAAAGACTCACAGAGGATGAAGCAACAAAGGAGCACCGTAGTTTTCTGGTACAACCAGGTTGATGTAGCGGCCAGTGGAGGAACGATGGCGAAGCTCGGTAGAGGCGGCGCTCAGAGACAGAGATGTCGCAAGGAGGAAGAAGAAGGAAGCGGAGACAAAGGGGATAAAGAGAAGGGCCCGTGGTCTTATTTATAAGGTGAGCCTATAAGTGACAGGTGCGAAAATCAAGGAGCTGGAAATGGATAATTATTAAGGATGACGCCTCGAGGGTTGAAACGATCATTAATGAAGGGCATCTTTGACTTCAATGGGTAGATGACATCATAACGATTGGCTGTGGATTTAAAGGATGATGTCACGGCGATTTACCAGATTTATGCAAACGTGCCAGAGCAAGAATTTTTCTAAAGTCTTGGAGATTGACATGAACAGGTTCAAATCAATATGGGGCCTAATGTTGGGGATATAGTTACTCGAGGTAAACCGGCTAGGCATGGCCGGATTAGCTCCATGAAGATTGAAGCCCATGAAGATGAGAAGATGCTGGCGCTTTAAGAAGGCCCAAGGCCCAAAGACAGATTAAAGCCTGTAGATGTGAATCGACTTTATCATGTAAACTTGTATTATAAGTTAGAGGAATAGAGACCGAGCTGGACACCTCTATGATCCGGCCTTGGGACTTTGTAAACCGGTGGGCGTCAACCTGTGTATATAAAGGGACGACCCGACCATGGTTTGAGGACAAAAAACGACAACTCGAGGGCCAGTCAAAGCGGATTCGCTCCCTGGTCGTCGAAACCCTAGCAATACCAATCACAACTAGACGTAGGCTTTTACCTTCATCAAAGGGGCCAAACTAGTATAAACTCCCCGTGTCCCCTTGTCCGGTTTAACCCCTTTAAGCTAACCCATTGCGATGGCTCCACGACTAAGTCCTTTCATGAGGACATCTGCCGTGACAAACCCACGACACCAACCCCAGCAGATAGTAACCTAGTTCTCGTTGACACAGCACCGTTTCCACCACAGAGCACCCAAACACGAGCAGTTAGTAAGGCACCACCACTTTGAACCCCAAGTCAACGCTTAAAGCAGAAGAAGAATTGTTTTCAGGTCAGGTTCCATAGCTATGGTTCTTACTACTTTGCTCTTGCATCATTGTATTTACTCATAGCAACTAATTTCAAATTTGAAAGATGCAATTGAAACTCCAATGGCGCAACATGTATGTTTTAAACATGTTTTTTTAACATGTTTCCTGTTGTAACTTGCTCTATATTGATTTCAGTTTCAATTGAATAAATAGTTATGTTCTCATGCCATGCACATTACAAGTGTTGTTATTGCTGTGTAGTTTCCCACACTTATATTCTGTCTATGCTGCTTTGTCTTAAATAGATATGATTCGAACTGTATCTATCTTGATTTGGCAGTATGTAGTATGGTCACTGTATGGTCTATATCATTCTAGTTTATGTTGCCAAATCAAGATAGATACAGTTCGAATCATATCTATTTAAGACAAAGCAGCATAGACAGAATATAAGTGTGGGAAACTACACAGCAATAACAACACTTGTAATGTGCATGGCATGAGAACATAACTATTTATTCAATTGAAACTGAAATCAATATAGAGCAAGTTACAACAGGAAACACGTTAAAAAACAGGTTTAAAACATACATGTTGCGCCATTGGAGTTTCAATTGCATCTTTCAAATTTGAAATTAGTTGGTATGAGTAAATACAGTGATGCAAGAGCAAAGTAGTATGAACCATAGCTACGGAACCTGACCTAAGAACAATTCTTCTTCTGCTTTAAGCGTTGACTTGGGGTTCAAAGTGGTGGTGCATTACTAACTGCTCGTGTTTGGGTGCTCTGTGGTGGAAACGATGCTGTGTCAACGAGAACTAGGTTACTATCTGCTGGGGTTGGTGTCGTGGGTTTGTCACGGCAGATGTCCTCGTGAAAGGACTTAGTCGTGGAGCCATCGCAATGGGTTAGCTTAAAGGGGTTAAACCGGACAAGGGGACACGGGGAGTTTATACTAGTTTGGCCCCTTTGATGAAGGTAAAAGCCTACGTCTAGTTGTGATTGGTATTGCTAGGGTTTCGACGACCAGGGAGCGAATCCGCTTTGACTGGCCCTCGAGTTGTCGTTTTTTGTCCTCAAACCATGGTCAGGTTGTCCCTTTATATACACAGGTTGACGCCCACCGGTTTACAAAGTCCCAAGGCCGGATCATAGAGGTGTCCAGCTCGGTCTCTATTCCTCTAACTTACAATACAAGTTTACATGATAAAGTCGGTTCACATCTACAGGCTTTAATCTGTCTTTGGGCCTTGGGCCTTCTTAAAGCGCTAGTATCTTCTCATCTTCATGGGCTTCAATCTTCATGGAGCTAATCCGGCCATGCCTAGCCGGTTTACCTCCAATAACTATATCCCCAACATTAGGCCCCATATTGATTTGAACCTGTTCAGGTCAATCTCCAAGACTTTAGAAAAATTCTTGCTCTGGTATGTTTGCATAAATCTGGTAAATTGCCGAGACGTCATCCTTTAAATCCACAGCCAATCGTTATGATGTCATCTACCCATTGAAGTCGAAGATGCCCTTGATTAATGATCGTTTCAACCCTCGAGGCGTCATCCTTAATAATTATCCATTTGCAGCTCCTTGATTTTCGCACCTGTCACTTATAGGCTCACCTTATAAATAAGACCACAGGCCCTTCTCTTTATCCCCTTCGTCTCCGCTTCCTTCTTCCTCCTCACGACATCTCTGTTTCTGAGCGCCGCCGCTACCGAGCTTCGCCATCGTTCCTCTACTGGTCGCTGAATCAACCTGGTTGTACCAGAAAATTGCGGTGCTCCTTTGTTGCTTCATCCTCTGTGAGTCTTTCCCTTTCCCCCTTTGTAGATCTGTTGAAGGTTCATTCTTCGTAGTTTATCAAAGTTCATCGGGGCTCCAGTACGGCTCTATTCCTCCTGACCTATGGATTTAAAAACTTCACGCTTGATATATTGCGCGTAAATAGCTTACTTTCCGCTACCAAAACAAACCTTTTGTACGCAAAAACCGATCTGAAGCATTACAAACTGCTGTGGACCCAACCCTTGTTATGTCAAAATAGTTTTGCTTTCCTGTCTTCAGTAGATCCAAAATTTCCATGCCCTCTTGCGGAATCTGTTTCTCCTTACTTAGTCATTTTACCTTGGGTCCGTATCCTCTTTACCATGTAGGCGGTTTACCCTTGTAAAAACAATCTATCTCATACCATTAGTCCCCTGGTAAACCGGCGAACCCCCTTTACATTCATTGTAACAGTCCGGTTTAACAACACATGTATACCCTTGATATGACCTTGTCATTCATTATTGTATCAGTCTCCGGTTTATGCAATTTCACATATCTGTATATCTTTATTCCATCGCATCTTGCATACCACCATGAATGATTTGTAAACCGGCATTTCTTTTTCAGCTTTTCGTTTCACAATGGCTAAACAGTTTTACGCTTGCAACTGGGCTTCTTCCCGGGTCACCAAAGAACAGTTGAATGGAATGGCCAATATCGGCACCTTGCCCAAGAAAACTGAAATTCGATGGCGAGTTCCAGGAACAGAGAATCCTCCTACCCTAAGGCAGGGTCAGGTAGTTGTCTTTGTCGACCACATAGGCCGTGGTTTCAAACCGCACGGGTCGAAGTTTTTCCGAGATGTTCTTGCTAGTTTCCAACTCCATCCTCAAGATATCGGGCCCAACTCGGTGTCCAATCTATGCAACTTCCAAGTCTTCTGTGAAGTGTACTTATAAGAAGAACTAACTGTTGAATTGTTCCAGGACTTTTTTCATCTGAACCGGCAAACAGAATTTGTAAATGGTCCCAACACTGAACTTGGTGGTGTCTCTATTCAAAAGCGGGAAGAAGTTCAATTCTCTCATGCCAAACTGCACAGTCACCCTACTGAATGGAACCAGACTTGGTTCTACTGCATAGATACCTCTCCTGAAGATGAGAACCCTCTTCCAGGCTATCGTGATCACCGGCTTTCCAACACTCATCTATTGCTGCAACGTTTAAGTTCTGCGGAACGGGCCAAATATGCCCCTCAACTCGCCAAGCTCTAGGCCTTTATGGCCAATGGTTTATCAGGCGTTGTTTTGTGCGTTGCTGGATATCTTGGAGCATCTTGCCACAAAGCCGCTGCCCCGGTTTAATGTGTGAGTACACCGGTGAATTAGAAGACCCCCAACGCCACATCAACATTTAGTTAACCAATGAAGAGGTCACTGAAGGCGTTAAGAAAATTTTGAATGAACCAGATTTAGTCTGTCGCCAAACCGGCTTGAACCCCTTCTACACTCAAAATAAACCGCCTGCTATAAGCACTATGCTTCCTTTTTACCTTTGATACCTTCAAATTGTTCAACTTGTAAGCTTTCTTCTGTTTGTGTATAAATAGGGTGATGATCCCTTCTGGAAGCGAAAATCCGCAGATAAAGCGGCAAAGCCATCCCGTCCCAAAACCAAAGCCGTCAAGCGAACCTCAAAGCGGAAAACAGCCGAACGTATCAACATGGAACTTGATGAAGATGCAGAGGAACCGGAAGTTGAGGTAGAACTTGACTCCCTTGGCTCCCTTTTCATGCATCTCATTAACAATGATCTTTATCAGGAGGACGTAGAAGGCAGCCAGGCTGATGATGTAGAGGTAATTACCCTTTCTTCCAGTTCAGACTCTATGCCAACACAAAAAGACCATCAAGCGGTCTGGAAAGTAAGCTTTTCTCATCCTCTTGCTTACTTGGATCCAACATTTATTTTGAAGACGCAACAGCATGAAGCTCGCTGGACAACCCGGCACAGCGGCCAACAGGTCACTTCGGCCGGTTTACCTGATACCCCGGTTCGGAAGCGCCGATCTGAGGTCTCCCCCACTTCTGACAATTCTTATCCCAAGGCAGGTTATTTCAGACAACCTCTTAATCCGTCCGATTCAAATTATCATGTGACACCTCCCTCATCCTCTAGCGAGTCAACAGCAACCCAACTCCCTCCTCTCAATACTGTAGCTGGGAAAGTACTCAAACCCTTTCTTCGAATGTTTTACATATTCTGAGTAATATGCTAAATTTTCACCTCTTTTATTTTTGTTTGCAAAGCCAAAGCCAGACCCAGCAAAAAAGCTCGGGCGAACAATCCGTCTGAAGACCATGTGGTTCTTGAACAGGAGCAAACAGATGAAACAGACCAAACTCGTGAACCGGAAGGTCCCCATCCTGACGCTACCTTTGATGAGCCACCCCCTCAAGACCGGAATATTAATGAACAAACTGAAGCTGATACTGTTGTTCCAGATACTGAACCGGAACCTCCAATCCAGGCTAGTCTGGTGAGAGTTACTAGCACTCCACCATCACCCACAAAAACTACTGGAGGCCCAGGAGATGACGTTATCATTACTGGCATGGGCCACAACTCTCCTGGCCATCCTGTAATCTTGGCCAAACATAGCGCCAAAGAAGAGCGTGATGCCATGGAGAAGGGTAAATGGAGCACTGATTTGTCAAGTTATGCTCATCTCAGCGCTGAAGAACTCCATTCCGGTTTTTTAAACCGTCTCCACTCAAACCGAGATTATGAGGCCGGTTTGGTGAACTTGATGAAGGAACGCTATGAGGTATTTTCATCTCCCTTTATTTCTTGATTCCAAAGTTGAAACACTAGCGCAAGTAGCCCCCAAGGGCCGTTTTATGATGTTAATCTTAAACCGGGACTTTTTAATCCTCTCCTGCTGACCCTCAAAATGTCAGGTCCTTAGTGAAAACAAAAACTGATACTTTACCAATGTAGTTATGTAGATTCCATCAGTGTAGCCCTCAAAGGCCGGTTTAGCTTTGCGAGGTAATCTGGGTCTTGAATCCATGCGTCAGTTTTGAACAGATGTACATTAGCCCCTAAGTGTCAAGGATAATGCTTGCATTGTTCTTGAGACTTGTAAAAGATGTATTGATAATAGAGAAAATAAGCATTAGCCCCCAAGTACGAAGTGCATAACTTGTTATACGCTTACTACTTAGAAAATACATATCTTGTTGTTGACATATCTTCGCTGTTACAGGCAGAGCTAAGCAATAGAGATGCCCGAACCGCTGACCTGCAAGAGAACGTGAAGTCCCAACAAGCAGAGGCTGTGAAAGCCAAGGAGGAGCTGACCAATGCCCTGACAGCTATGGAAAAGCTAAAAGAGACTTTTAACAAGGAGCATGCTGTCTGGGAAACCAGAAAGGCCGGTTTTACCAAAAGAGCTGAGGATGCCGAAGCAGCCCTGAAGCCAGTTGTAGATGAACTAACTGGCTTGAATCGGAAAATCAACGCCATGACATCCGTTGTATTTGGTAAGTATCTCCTTAAGCCGTTTGTCCAATTTATGAGATCTCAGTTTGGCTGATATTAAAGCATGACAGGCACCCGCATTACTCATCTGGGCACTGATATGCGGATGAAGCTTAAAGCGGCTTACACCTTAATAGAACAACTTTACTCTGGATCCCAGCGTGCTATATGCACTGCAGCCTACAATAAACCAGGACCAACAATTATAAAAGAAACCCTTGAGAAGCTGGCCATGCTACCAGCCCGGATTACTGAACTGAAGAAGGCAGCCGCAAGAGCAGGAGCGCTGACCGCACTAATACAGGCCAAGGCATGGATTCCGGATCTTGAAGCGGATGGCATTATTAAAGGATATCCAGGTGTGGAGGAGTACGGTTCAAACTTCAACAATGATGATCTCCGAAGGCTGACGAAGGAAATGCAGCCAATAGCCAGCAAACTGGCAGAAGACACAGACTTATCTCATTTCCAGCCGGCTTACGACACTGAAGGGAAAAGACAGCCTGCCGAAATCCATGAAGTCGAAGAACTTGTGCCTCCAATCCGTAAGCATACTTACGCTCCTGACATTAACCCCTCCAGCCTTATCCATGAAGAAGCCGTGTTTCAAGCTTTAGCCGGAATCGATTGGTCAATGGTTGATTTCTAGCGTCTGGGGAGGGATGAAGAAGAAGTGATTGCACCAAATGATCCTCAATCTTCAAGCCGTCCAGACGAAGCATCTTAAACCGGCAGACGGTTTACCAGCTATTATGTGCCACTGCTTTGAAACGATTATTCAATTGGAGCCATTTTGAAGCTTCTTGTAATAGGATAGCAAAAAACCCCATTATTTGTCATGCCCTCAAGCATGTTTATGTTGCTTTGACATGTGGAAAACTTGTTTCACTTTTGGGGATCTATTTATGCATAGCCCATGACGATTTGTGTTCTTGGATACAAGAACTTGAAAGTGTCCTAGTGGTTTACCACTAGACGAGTCATGATGCCCAAAAATATACAATACTTGGATGGATAATCAAAGTTTGTATTAAAAATAACATCTGCAACATACCTCGTTGGTTGACCAACTACTTGTATGGGAAAAGCAAAAACACCAATCCGGAGCATTAATAACTCCTGGCCCTCTTACCGTTGCATGCAGAAATCATATTGGGCTAAAAAGCCGTATGAGTTTTTTGTATAAGAGTGGTGACATCTAGTCAAAACTAGACCGGAGCAGTTTGTTACCGGTTTAGAATCTGATCATGTACTGACAACTAAGCATTGAAAGTCAAGCCGGGTTGTAATGAACACCGGTTTGTCAGAAAAATGTTTATAAATCCCTTATCATAAAAATAGCAAAAATACAAGAAATATGCAAGGCTTTTCATGGGCTGCCAGGCCCTAAATCGGGGCTTTTCATGGGATGCCAGGCCACTGAGTTAAACCATTTTACAAAGCCTTTTTAAGATGGACCTCAATCTTTAACCAATCACCGATTTAACTTTGACAAGTTCAGGGTCCATGGGATTGACTTGTCAAACATTCGATGGGTCATACCAGGTTTACCTGGACGGAGTGACTTACTTAAAGAGGCAGGATAACCCGGGGTTTTAGGTGAATACACATGGCTTCCAAGCGCCTATCAAGAGGTGTAGCTATGGTGTGACAACAACCAAGCCCCCTAGTGATATCCTTTTGTGGTGTTAAGCCGATCAAGAGGTGTAGCTATGGTGTGACAACAACCAAACCCTCTAGTGATTTTCTTTATATCTGTGCGGCCGTAGATGCCGGTTTAACAAAACTCCGCTTTGTCAGTAGAAACTCTTGTAAGCTCACACACGATGTAAAAAGAACAGAGACCCCGCTTTATTCGAGGCTCCGGTTTATTATATAATATATATACATTGTCATAAATATGTACATATGAAGAGCCTGTGGCTCAAGTGTAGTAAGTCCGAAGAAGAGCTATATTCCACGGCCGCTTGGTCTCCTCCTCCGATTTACGTGAGTCTTTGTGCTCTCGAACATCAATGAGGTAGTATGACCCATTGTGCAGATTCCTGCTAACCACAAAAAGGTCCTTCCCAAGGTGAGGATAATTTGTGCATATCAGTCTGATCCTGGATGAGGCGGAGCACTAGATCGCCCTCTTGAAAAGTTCTGGTCCTAAACCGGCGGCTGTGATAACATCGGAGATCTTGTTGATAAATCGCTGAACATGCTGCTGCAAGATCACGCTCCTCATCTAACAGGTCCAGTGAATCCTGACGTGCCTTCTCATTATCAGCTTCAACATAAGTTGCCACACGGGGCGAGTCGTGACGGATGTCACTAGGAAGAACCGCCTCTGCTCCATAAACCATGAAGAAAGGTGTGTAACCCATAGATCTGTTAGGTGTGGTGTTGATGCTCCATAACACAGAAGGTTATTCCTCCACCCAGCAACCCAGTGTCCGCTTGCCGGGGTTTAATACCTCTCAAAATTTCTTGATTTGCCCTCTCCTCTTGACCGTTACATAGGGGGTGAGCCACCGATGCTATATCAAGCCGGATGTGCTCTCATTGGCAAAATTCCTCCATCTCTCCCTTTGACAGATTAGTACCATTATCAGTTATAATACTGTGTGGAAAGCCAAATCAGAGTATCACCTTTTTGATGAACTGAACCGCCGTGGCCGCATCACACTTACTGACTGGCTCTGCTTCCACCCATTTGGTGAACTTGTCAACTGCCACTAATAAGTGGGTCTTTTTGTCCTTGGATCGCTTGAAGGGTCCAACCATATCAAGCCCCCAAGTCGCAAATGGCCAAGTTATTGGAATCATCCTCAACTCCTGAGACGGAATATGAGCACGGTGTGCGAATTTTTGACAACCATCACATCTTTTGACTAAATCCTTCGCATCAGCGTGAGCTGTTAACCAATAAAAACCGTGGCGAAAAGCTTTAGCTACCAAAGACTTTGAACCAGTGTGGTGACCACAATCCCCTTCATGGATTTCTCGCAAAATCTCACAACCTTCTTGAGGAGAGACACATTGCTGAATTGCCCCTGAGACGTTGTAACGATGTAACCCCCTGTTGATTATGGTCATTGACTTGGAACGCCGGATTATCTGTGTCTTTATAAAACTTCAGCTCCTCCGTGGCACAAACCGACTCAGCATAAGCCGCATCACCTTCCTCACATTCCAAAGCGATCTTCCTGCTCCCATGTACTGTGATGGTCCCCTTATGACCTGGCATTTTAAGCTGTAGATAAACATAACACGGCCTCGCCATGAACCTAGCGTACGCCGGTCGCCCAAACAAAGCGTGATACGGACTTTTGATTTTTACCACCTCAAAAGTCAATGTTTTTGATCTTGAATCATCATCATCTCCAAAAGCCACTTCTAAGGCTATCTTGCCCACTGGATATGCAGACTTACCAGGCACCACACCATGGAAAATGGTGTTTGACGGTTTAAGATTCTTATCTGTCAACCCCATACGGCGGAAGGTATCATAATATAGAATGTTGATACTACTTCCCCCATCCATGAGTACCTTAGTGAACTTATATCCCCCAACTTGAGGGGCCACCACTAAGGGCAGATGACCCAGATTGTCAACCCGGGGCGGGTGATCCTCTCTACTCCATAAAATGGGTCGCTCGGACCAGCGCAAATACCGAGGCACCACCAGTTCAACAGAGTTCACCGCCCTCTTATGAAGCTTCTGATCACGCTTACACAAGCTAGTGGTGGAAACATGATATTGCCCAATATTTAACTGCTTAGGATTGCTCTGATAACCCGACTGCTGCTGCTGCTGGTTCCCCTGATGGTTTTAACCTCCCTGGTTGCCCTGGTTCCCTTGATTGCTGTGTCCGGTTTGATTGCCCTGAAATCCTGAACTGGAGCTGCCGCCTCCGTAACCCGGCCCGTGGAAACCACCTCCTGAACCGCCGGGCGGGCCATTATCGTACTTAAACATATTGGAGTTCTTGAAATCTCGCATGATATAACAATCCTTCCAAAGATGCGATGCTGGCTTCTCCTTTGATCCATGCTTTGTACAGGGCTGATTTAGCAAGTGCTCCAAATTGGAGCCTGAACCTCCGCCCCTCTGGGGCTGCTTGCCCTTACGGCGCTGACCATTCTCCTGAGCATTGGTGTTAGCCACAAAGTCCAAACTGTTGTCGGCTTTGCGCTTACCATTATTCCCATGGCCTGCCGGATTATGCAGCTGACCCTTGGTGTTACTGTTCTTTTTCGCTTTCCCCGGTTTGTCCTCCTCTGAGTCAGGGTCTTTGGTATTATATGAATTGGCATACTTAACCAAAGCGGCCATAAGCGTTGACATATCATTGCAGTGATGTTTGAGCCTTCCTAACTTCTGTTTGAGCAGCAGAAAACGGCAATTGCCCTCCAACGTTAGCACTACGGTATCTGCATGGATACGATCCAATGAATGCAAAATAGCTGAGACCTGCTTTACCCAATGGGTCATGGACTCCCCATCCTCTTGGACACAAGCGACCAGATCCACAATTGACATGGGCTGCTTACAAGTATCTTTGAAGTTCTGGATAAACCGGTGCTTCAATTCGGCCCATGATCCGACAGAGTTAGTTGGTAAGCTCTTCAACCAAGTACGAGCTGTTCCTTCCGACATCATGGTGAAGTATTTGGCACATACTGCTTCATCCACATCTAACATCTCCATTGCCATCTCATAGCTTTCAATCCATGCCTCTGGTTGCAGATCGGCGGTGTAATTGGGTACCTTACGAGGTCCTTTGAAATCCTTGGGCAGTCGCACATTACACAAAGCGGGGGTGAGACACGGCACCCCTAAGGAACTGAATACCACCCCTGGCTCTACTGAAGCGGTAGGGTGAACCAGAGTAGGTTGACAAGCTCCGTGCAGAGCTGCTAACTCGGCCTCTCAACGCGCGCGACCATGATCCACCACATCCTGCGCATTAGCACCTCCCCCTATCGGGTTGTGCCCTCGCGGCGAGTTACGCCGACGTGCACTGCCTGACACGGCCAGTTCATCCTCAACGTGCCTACTGTAGCTCCGGCTTGGACGGGGGGTGGAATGAATCCTCTCACGACTGTGCGAATAAGCCTGCTGTGGTTTAGAGCCGTTTGAAGGAGATATCTGGCCCGTCGTGCCTCAATTGCAACTGGTGATTCGCCGTCGGTTGGGAGGGCTGCCATCCATGAAGCGGCGGCCACAATGTTGTCCAACGGTTTGGAGTAATGCCCGGGGGGCATCGGAACATACTATGGCACAATGTTGTTCTGACGAGGTGTGTCCATTGTGCGCGGCTGAACCGACGCTCCTGTTCTCGGCGCCTCCGTCCGGTTTAATATTGGCTGGTTACTAGTTCCTGCTCCTGGCGTGTTGAAGAGATTTCTTGGGTCATAACTCGGTGGGAGATGCGATCGGTATCTTCTTCTCATGACTTCCTTTGAAGCATTCTGATCCAGCCTAAGCTAGTAGGCCTGAGCTTCCAACTCGGCCCGTTCTGTAGCCATCCTAGCGTTCTCTGCTGCTAGGTCCGCTTTAGCCTGAGTTATCTGATCTTTCACCTTTGCGATCTCCGCGTTGTGCTGATCTCGGGCTGCTGCGTCCACCTCCGCAGCCATCAATGTTGCCAAAGCGTCGAACAAGTCAGACAGAACTTGAGCCGGAGGTGGCGCAGAGCTCCCTGCCCCCGCCGGCGTGGCTGTTGCTGAACCGGGGAGCATCGCCATGGCGGTTGATGAGTGGGGCACTGATTGTGTACCGTCCATGAAGATAGCGTCCCGGTTTGGCAGATCAGGGGAGTCCGAAATACTGTTGCCCTCGGAACCTCCACTAATCCGGCCATCCTGCAACTGATAGAGAGATTCGGTTTCTCCAGAAGACTCGTCATCGGAGCAGACAACGATTTCTCCATTGGATGCCGGTCCATCCTCATATGCTGCTCCATGGATGACACCCACGAAAACATGCCTTGCCATGGGCTGAACCGGGGAAGGGCTTGCACGCTGAGCCCTCTCGATGATGTCGGTGCCGGTGTTCGGCTCAGGGCCCGGTTTGCCAATCTTGCCGATGAAGACATGAATCCCACCAAAGGGGACCCGGTATCCGTATTTGATTGAATCGGCCTCGGGGCCCCATCCCGCGTTGTCGATGTAGAGCTTACCGCGACGACTCTTTGTCATCCGGCCCACAGCGTATCCATTGAGTCCATAAAAGCTGCCCTTCAAGAACTCGAAACCATCGTGTGATAGCCCCACGGTGGGCGCCAACTGTTTTGGGTTTGTCGCGGCAGATGTCCTCGTGAAAGGACTTTGTCGTGGAGCCATCGCAACGGGTTAGCTTAAAGGGGTTAAACCGGACAAGGGGACACAGGGAGTTTATACTAGTTCGGCCCCTTTGATGAAGGTAAAAGCCTACGTCTAGTTGTGATTGGTATTTCTAGGGTTTCAACGACCATGGAGCGAATCCGCTTTGACTGGCCCTCGAGTTGTCGTTTTCTGTCCTCAAACCGTGGTCGGGTCGTCCCTTTATATACACAGGTTGACGCCCGCCGGTTACAGAGTCCCGAGGCCGGTTTATAGAGGTGTCCGGCTCGGTCTCTATTCCTCTAACTTACAATACAAGTTTACATGATAAAGTCGGTTCACATCTACAGGCTTTAATCTGTCTTTGGGCCTTGGGCCTTCTTAAAGCGCCAGTATCTTCTCATCTTCATGGGCTTCAATCTTCATGGAGCTAATCCGGCCATGCCTAGCCGGTTTTCCTCCAGTAACTATATCCCCAACAGTTGGGGTTAGAAGGGGTGTAGCTGGTTCTCTGTCCAAATGGGTAGGGGTACAATCTGTGTGAGTCTGGGTTATGTGTGGTGGGGCTGGTTCTTGGGCAAGTACAACCGTGGTTCTATCTCCATCGACAGGTAGCACGATCTTTTCGGAAGACCGTGATTTTACTCCCACGAATACTGCCATCACCCCTCCAATTGAAATGGCTGATAAACAAGAAAAGTAATTGAATCTACAGACATTGTAAGATAGACAGGTGCAACGGATAGTAGGGATGAAAACAGGGCATGAAATAATTCACATTTATGTGGTCTAACCAAACAGAATAACAGGACATAATTTCACATATATGATGGCTAATTAAACAGGATAGCATGACACAATTTCACATGTATGATGGCTAACTAAACAGGATAGAATGACATACTTCAAAATATGATGACTATGTAAACAAGATGACATGATATAACTATACGATGTGTCTATTAAAGCGGTTGGCATGCCATAAATCACAAACATGCCATCGATGGAAACATGATGGCATGATATAATTCATGGATAGAATGACATAATTCAAAATATGTTGACTATGTAAACAAGATGAGATGATATAACTATATTATGTCTTTAGAAAATGGGTTGGCATGCCATAATTTAGATACATGCTGTCTATGTAAACATCATGGCATGATATAATTCAAAAATATGATTTATATACTAAGGAAGTGAGCAGAGGGAAATCACATATATGATGTGTCTACTAAGGAGATGGCATTCAATATCGTGTATATGATGTAAAAACTAAGCATTGCAATACAACATATGCATGATATGAGTAATATAACCCTGCCAAGTTTGAGCATACACCTCAGGGGGATAATAGGACTGGTCATCTGCCTCTGAATCCTCCTCTGAAAAGCTATCTGTAACCAACAAGATATCTGCTTCAGTAGGTAGCATTGTCTGCTTTGAAAGCCTTGTTTTCACTCCAGATTTCTCCATCACCAATTCAAATGGTTGATGGACAGGAAGAGCAGTTGAATATACAAACATTGTCGACAAAAGCAATGAGAAATACAAAAAAGGATGTCATGATATAATTCACATATATGACACTTGGGTAAATAGCATGGCATTGCATAATTCACATATATAATGCCTTGCAACAAGATAGCATTGCATAATTCACATATATAATGTCTGGCAACAAGATGGCATTGCATAATTCACATATATGGTAATTAGACACTAAACAAGTGGCATTCACACAAAGCATGTCTAAACTAAGCAAGTGACATAGCAATGCAAGATACCATACACACGATATGAGCAACATAACCTTGCCAAGTTAGAGCATGCACCTCGGGGGGGGGGATAGGACTGGTCATCTGTCTCTGAATCCTCCTCTGAGGAGGTATTTGTAACCAGCAAGACATGTGCTTCATCATATAGCATTGTCTACTCTAAAGACCTTGTTTCCACTGTAGATTTTTCCATGATCGTTGAGGGTGTCCTGGATTAGGGGGTATCCAGACAGCCGGATTATATCCTTTGCCCGGACTGTTGGGCTATGAAGATACAAGATTGAAGACTTCGTCCCGTGTCCGGATGGGACTCTCCTTGGCGTGGAAGGCAAGCTTGGCAATACAGATATGTAGATCTCCTTCCTTGTAACCGACTCTGTGTAACCCTAGCGCCCTCCGGTGTCTATATAAACCGGAGGGTTTAGTCCGTAGGACGGATAACATACAATCATACCATAGGCTAGCTTCTAGGGTTTAGCCTCATGGTAGATCAACTCTTGTACTACTCATATCATCAAGAACAATCAAGCAGGACGTAGGGTTTTACCTCCATCAAGAGGGCCCGAACATGGGTAAACATCGTGTCCCCTGCCTCCTGTTACCATCCGCCTAGACGCACAGTTCGAGACCCCCTACTTGAGATCCGCCGGTTTTGACACCGATATTGGTGCTTTCATTGAGAGTTCCGATGTGTGTTCGGCAAAAGTTGATGGCTCGCCTGCAGATCAACTACGACTTCGGCATCTTCGTCACCAGCTCGACTGGTCACCTTGGTTCGACTAATGACTGGGCCCTACCTCCGATCATCATGTTCGGATGAGGGCCTTTATAAACATCAACTCCGATCTCTATCAAGATCATGGAGGAATCATCCAGGGAGCCCGGGGGCTCAACGTCAACATTACCCTCGCGCGACCGTGCTGTTTTTCTGAACAGCAAATTTGTGTCCGCCGCCACCGCCTCCTCAAGTGTCTTTTTAACGATTGCTTTGGTGGAATTGAGCGGAATTGAGTCTACAACAACCCTGGAAAATTTCTTCGAGTTCCGATGGAGAAATCTCTGGCAATCCACGATATACCGGAGCCCTGTCAAATCTGGACGGGAATCTGGACGAGTCTAGGGCATGGTCTCCAGAGCCCAGCTTGGAGGTCCTTTGGAAGATCTAACCGTTCATCTACTGCGGAGTTCCCATATCTACCACCCCTCCAAATTTCAGCTCGATCTGATGGTTCAAACTCCGGGAACCTTCCGATGAGTGGACCAACTTTCGGATCCGTTTTCTGCGCGAATACGGATCCGACCCGAATTCCTGTTTCTTTTGAACGTGATATGGGACAACCTTTTTAGAGGAATTTCCTTCTAGGGTATTGTGTGTTGTTTTTAAACATGTGCCCGTAAATTTTTAAGCCTCCCCTGAGGTCATCTTCCTCGTCATGCTAGTGTCAAACTAGTCCGGCAATATTGCTCCACGGCTGCCGACCTACGCTAGACACGTCGTCACTTTGTTGAGCCGATCTCAACTTCTTTGGATCATCAGCTCGGCAAGCCGAACAAGAGTCCGGCATCGTGAAGGATAAATCATCACCAATATCGCCGCCCCACGGACTACACAGAGCGGGCATACCGGCATCGCCCCACGGTTGCTTCATCAAGCCGACATCGACCACGTCACGGCCTGCATCAGCAGGGCCGCACTATTGGTTCTTCAAGCTGGTGTCCATCACGTTGACCTACTTCGACTCATCGGCTGACATTGAGGCTTCGACATCTCGGCTGGACCAGGGGCTTCGCCATCTCTTCATCAACCTACTCCGGAGACTTCGGCGTCACTAGTCGACCAGCTCCGTCACGTTAGCTGGACTGAGGGGTTTGCCTCGGCGAGCCAACCTTTGCCAGCATTGCCATACCGTCGTTTATCGGCCATCAGGCAATGGATGTGCGGATCGAGTCCCAATTTTCGGATTCACCTTTCTTCGGATTGCTACAACAAATAAACCAGGTGCTATTAATCCTAGTATTTTTTGCTTGTTCGGGTTCATTTTTCACAAGGAATTATTACTCTGATTTGTTCATCATATGTACACAGGTCTATGAAATGATGGCCACATTAACGACGGTCGCATGGTGGTTCGGTAAGTTTCCGTACATGGTCCGGCGAACGCCACATCCGGAACTCGGCCCGACCTATGAATTCAGGCTTTGCCACGCGTTTACCGCATCACGCCGACGCCCTGCATCGACATTGACTGCGGTGCCAGGCCATATTTCTTTCATTACTCACTCTACATAAATTATTTATTATGCAACAATTTTTTTAATTATTATTATTACTATTATCTCCGGTTTGCACTATTTTTTGTGCACAGGAAAATGATCCGGGTTGGGCAGTATCGTCAACTCGGCGTACTGACATACCACGTCACCTTGGCTGGACGGGGGGCTTCGTCAACACTTCATTACCCCATGCCAGGGACTTCGGCATCACTCTGCCAGCCCGCATTGACCGTGCTTTGTCACCACTTCGAAGTGCCGAGCTCTTTGCTCCGCCACCTTGGGGCCAGCTTGGGGGATGGGACCTTGTCCCGCATCAAGCTCGGGCCGCGTCATCAATACCGAACACATTAACCAGCTAAGTTGCCTTCATGCTCAAAGTTTTAAATTTTTAACTTATGTTCGGTTTGACCAAGCATTATACTTTCTTGAAAAAAAGTTGCTTGTAAAGAATCTCCTTGTCAAAACTTTGTTTGTGACACACAAATTCAAACACCCCATTTATTTGGGGGCTCCCTTGATGGAGCTTTTCCTCTTGCATATGATTATACTTGTATGGCTTCGTTCCTTGTTCGTGTATTACGCCATAATATGCACCACATTGACTTAAGCGATTTGCAAGCTGGGTTGCATGGCTCCTGTGCTTACCCCTACGTTCCCGATTGTTCGGCTAGGGAGTAAAGGGCGCACCTCTGCGATTGTCACGACCGGGTCCTCCGAGCTCTGACCTCAGACTGGGTGAAGCCGAAAGCTAGCACTCTTATTGTTTTCAATCATGGTCAGCACACAACGGAACTCATGAGTTCAAAAAATCTATTGCACAAGTCTCATAGTAATAATGAGCACCGAAGAAAGGTATCGGTGGGGGTACTATTTTCTTCGAAGATGCTTCTTACACTTCGTTAGTAATATAGCATAAGTTCCCTGAGCGTGCTTTGTCTGTTATAGCCTGATGGCCTGATTGCCTGGTCATCGGAAACACCATCGATACTCTCGACAGGCGGAGTACATGACACTTTTCGGCCCTTGGCCGAAGAGGGAGAAGCCAACGGTCGGTTAAGACGCGTTTAAAGTTTGGGTGAACACAAATATGATATAAGTACTTCGGTGCATACAATCATTATACATCAAATTCTTACCCAAGTCACTTGGGGGCTCTTAAAATTTATATATGAGCTATAAATGTGTTTTCTTCTTTGTCGTTGTCAAAACATGACAGAAGCACAATCTTTTCTTTCTCTTCCAATTTTCATATTGGCACCGAACACTTGATCTTCTTCGGACGTCATGTTTTTACTGACGTTTTTTGGTTTTTCAAGCTTTTGGCACTTTTAAACTATTTGTGTGTTTTCAGCACAAGTCTCGCAGTGCAACGCCGGACACCTTTAGAGATTCGGCAAAAACATTCTTGGATATTTCTATATATGCATCGGTGTCGAATTGTGTCTTCGGTCAATAGTTGGGTTGCCCGGCTCCTGCGCTTGCCTCCTACGTTCCGCTCTGTTCGGCTAGGTGTGCAAAGGGAGAACCACTGCGATTGTTCTTCCAGCTCAGTTGGTTAAGCACCTCAGTGGAGAAAGCCGAAAACTGACTGTCACAATAAGCGTAAACTGGTCAGCGATCCGATGACTGTATTAAATGACGGGCCATTCATAACATTGGCCGAAGTGTTTACAGCTTGACCTCGACTGTCGCCGAACACTACCGGGGGCTAGTAACTGGCCTCCCAAACTAAAATTCTCAATATTTTGCTCTTACATTAGAGCTGAGGTTTCATGATCATGCTTAGCATGACAACCCAAAGAAAGGGACCAATAGTGGGACTATTTTCTTTGGAAGACATTCCTTATGTTAAACAGTAATATAACATATCTCTCTGCGTACCTTTGTTTATAAAACCGTATGGCTAGATTGCCTAGTTTGTCGTAAATCTTTGCCCTCATAAAGGCTTTATAAAGTAGGACAAACACTCCTCGGCTACTAGCTGAGGAGGTGGAAGCCGATGGTCGATCAACAAAGTTTTGTATAATGCGGATCCGAGCATTAATGATGTAAAGTACTTGGATACATAGAGTCATTACACATAATTTGTGATTTTACTATGGATATCGATCCTTAATTCGGCCACCCGTGCCCGCATTAAGGCTCGGGGGCTACTGGGCTTTGGGCTTATTATTTAAACATATTAAAGGGGCACATCGATCCCCTGATCTGGTGTTGCCACCAGACCAGTGTCTCGGGGGCTACTGCATTGCCTGTTCAATGCAGAAAAAATTTAAGTGCAATACAGTTGCTGAGGAGATTTTGATCCTCAGGTTGGTCGGCCGCACCCAACTTGAGTCTCGAGGACTGAGCATGCCGCTTTTTGTGTCCCGAAGTATTCTGCCGAGCTAGGACTTGATCCTCAGGCCGATTTTGCAAATCAACCTGAGTCTCAGTGGCTACTGGGATCAGCGGTCTTACGCCATCCTTCAAGTGCATCTCGGGTTTTAAACCGATACACACCTTGAGGGCTACTGGCTATATATCTTGGCAGAGAATAAATTGCACCAATCAAAAATATTGACAAAAAATCAGCCCACAGTCGGGGTGGTGCACCACCTCAGAAGCAGTCCGGCATAAAGCTCGGGTGCTAGTGGCTGGCTCCATAGAGGGCATTTCCAGCATTAAGCTCGGCTAAACTCCTTCAACTTTTTTTGAACCAAGGTGATATGACACCTCGGATATATTCCGGCGTTGGAGCCCGGATACAGTCCGACGTTGGAGTTTGGACATAGTCCGGCATTGGAGCTCAGATACATTTCGGCGTTGGAGTTCGGAAAGCGTTTCGGTGTTGGTGCTCGGCTGCAAAAGATACCTCGAATGCAGTCCGGCGTTGGAGCTCGGACGCAAGAGGACACTGCCTCCCGGGAACAACTTCAAACTCGAGGTGTGGCATAAAAATAACAAGGCATTGATAAAGGCCGGAAACTTAAAGGGGCTCCTCGGATACCCGACGTGTAAACCTGTCGAACGCATTTCGGCAATCCTCAAGATCGAAGATGAGAAGATTTGTTGAACCAGTTTTCAAAACCGACGACCAAAGATGAAGAACAGTTCGGAAGAATCGAGGAGCGTCCCTAACTTGAAGACCGGTTCAGGGGGCTACTGACGGTGTCCTGGACTAGGGGGTACTCACCACGTCATCTCCCGATCTATTAGATTGGGCCGAGGACCCCCATGGCCGTATACTCATGGGCCAGTTTGGACAGTTGCCGCATACATGGAAGATTCCACAAGACTTGGTGATCAAGACAAGGACTCCTCCCCACCGGCGTATTCGGCTAGGACTCTTGTTATCCTAGGCCTCTGGTGCATTATATAAATCGAGGCCAGGCTAGTCGATGGATAATATACAACAATCATACCATAGGCTAGCTTCTAGGGTTTTAGCCTCTACGATCTCGTGGTAGATCAACTCTTGTAATACTCACATCATCAATATCAATCAAGCAGGACGTAGGGTATTACCTCCATCAAGAGGGCCCGAACCTGGGTAAACATCGTGTCCCCTGCCTCCTGTTACCATCGATCCTAGACGCACAGTTCGGGACCCCCTACCCGAGATCCACCGGTTTTGACACCGACAGGTATGAAGAAGGATATTGCCGAGTATGTAGCAGTATATGATGTATGTCAGAGACTGAAGGCAGAACATCAGAAGCCGCCAAGATTGCTTCATCCTATGCCGATACCCGAATCGAAGTGGGACAAGATTGGCATTGATTTTATCACCGAATTACCCAGGACCTGATCAGGATATGATTCAATCTGGGTAGTAGTTGATCACTTGACCAAGGTAGCTCACTTTATCTCAGTGAAAACCACTTACACGAGCGCGAAGTTGTCCATGATATACATGACCAGGATCATATGTGTGCACAGAGTTCCGAGGACCATCGTATCAGATAGAGGAACACAATTTACTTCGAAGTTCTCGAATCAGTTGCACCAGACTTTGGGTACCATGCTAGAGTTCAGTATAGCTTTTCATCCACAGACCGATGCACAGAAAGAGAGAGTCAATCAGATTCTGGAAGACATGTTGAGAGCTTGTGCGCTAGATTATGGATCTATTTGGGATGACAATTTACCTTACACAAAGTTCTCATACAACAATAGTTATCAGGATAGTTTGAAGATGGCCCCTTTTGAAGCCTTGTATGGAAGGAGATGCAGGACACCGCTAATGTGGGATGAAGTTGGAGACCATCAGTTGTTTGGACAATATTTAATTAAGGATTTCGAAGAGAAGGTCAAGTTGATTCGAGATAGACTGAAGATAGCTCAGTCCAGGCAGAAGAGTTATGTAGATACTAAACACAAGGAAGTAGTCTATGAAATTGGAGATCGAGTGTATATTCGTGTGTCACCACTCTGAGGAGTTAAACGATTTGGAGTTAAGGGAAAGTTAGCCCCGAGATTTGTAGGACCATACCGAGTTTTGGAACGTATGGGAGAGGTTGCCTACAAGTTGGACTTACCCGAAGGATTGTCACGAGTTCACGATGTGTTTCATGTTTCCCAGCTGAAGAAACGCCATGCTGAGATGGACGATATTCCTCTGAGAGATACAATGCCCCTGGAAGCAATACAGTTGTAGAGTGATCTAACCTACAAGGAGAAACCCGTCAAGATCCTCGAGTTTGCCAGCCGAGTAACACGCATAAAGGTTATCAAGTTTTGCAAAGTTCAGTGGAGCCACCATACCGAGGATGAATCCACCTGGGAGCGAGAAGAAGACATATGGAAAGACCAACCACACCTATTTTCTAGCCAACTGGAATCTCCAGGGCGACATTCATCTTAAGGGGGGTAGGTTTGTAACATCCCAATTTTCAATTTGGATGTTATACATAGGTCATCACATGCATATCATTTTTAATTGCATTTTGATTGTGATCCTAGAAATCTTAAGCAACTCGAGGACCCAAGGAGAGAGTTGGGGATTTCATTTATTTTCATATTTGACTTTTTCTCAAATTGGAAAAGAGGGATCATTTTGATTTTAATATTTTTCTCTCCAATTATTTCCAATATTAAAAATAAGAGAGGGAAGATAATATGACTTCGTCAAAAAGAGAGGAATATTGGAGGTAAAATTTTAAAATCAAATAAATATTTTATTTGAATTAGAAAAATATGCATTTTTAGGCCAGAAAAATGTTCACTTTGTTCTAAATATTTTATTTAGACGACGGAAATTGTTTTTTGCATTTTTAGTTTTTTATATTTATTAGGATTTTTTTCTTCGGTCAAATTTATTTTAAAAAAGAAAAGAAAAATAAAAAAAGTTTCTGCCCGACTAGGCCAAAGGTCCAGCCGAGCCGGGCCGAAGGCCATAGCACTGCCGCCTTCCTCCCGTCGCCGCCATGCGTGGCACAGACGCCGAGGAGGAGTCCAAGCCGGACTCCACCCTGCGCCGGCCTCTCGCTCAAGCCGCCTCCCGGCCTCTTTAAATATGGCCGAGGCCCCGCCGACCTCTCCACCCCGCCGCCGCACCACCGCAGCCGCCGCATCCTGCGCCGCCGCCTTGCGCCGCTGTCGTCGGACCCCGCCGCACCGCCGAATTCCGCCGCCTTCGTCGGAGCCGCCCGTCCCGTCGGATCTCGCCGCTGACCGCCGCTTTTCAGGAACCGGTAAAAAACCGACAAAAGCCGTCGCCCCGGGCTTTTTTCTATTAGATCGGTTAGTTCTTTTCAGTTTCGCTAATTAGCGAACATTCACCCGAATGTCCTAGTTAACAAACACGTTCGCCATTTTTCCCTGATAGCGAACGTTCATTCGTTAGTGTTTTTATTTTTATTTTTTCTTCCAGGACCTATCCGCCATTATTTTTATCGCAGATTAGCCCGTGATCTTCAATCGCTCACAACTTTTTTGCTCGTTTGTCCAAATCCAGTGAAACCAACGCTAAAATCTTCGTCTCGAACCCCTCTTCCCAGTTAACCAACTTGAACATGATTTTCACAATTTAAAATTTGGTTGCAAGCATATTTGAATTTGAACTTCTTTTGACCGCAGTTTGAGTTTCGTAGCTCCGATTCGATTGATTCTTTTTGCAGATTGAAGCTCTTCTCTTGAAATTTCGATTTGGATCTTCTCTCTTGAGTTTACCCTTGCATATATTGTTTGAGTGCTTATGTATGCTATTGTTTGTTTGCGATAGAGTTTCCAGAGTGCGAAGCGTGCTACTACGAGTCACTAGGGTTTTCAGATCGTCAGCCAGGAAAGTAACACTTTGATCATACCCCCTTATTACCCAGTTTTTATGCATTAGTCTCAATCCTCAAACACTGCATGGTTAGGACTTGAATACTTGTGGGTATTGGGAAGTAGTGATGAGGTAGAACCTATTGTCTTCATTCAAACCCTGGGAGTTACTTTTACGTTATGCTTATATTGCCATGATATGCTCGTAGACGTGGTTTGGGTTTGAGTGATTCATGACAAATGTGAGAGTTTTAGTTAATGGTTAAACTTAAGGCGGCTACTTTAATACACATCTGGGTGGGTTGGTTGAGGCACCCTGGAGCACCTAGTGGTTGTCTGGGCACCTGGAGCAATCCAGTGTTGTCCTGGGATATCCCGGAGTACCCGCGTGATCATCCTATGGAATGCCACCCAGGCTCAAAGGGATCATAAGATTATTCATGCTGGAAACTTCCATCTACAGCCACAAGCCATTACGGTCTCTGGCATAGTTGAGTAAGTTGTGTAACCTCTTTCAGTGGTAGGCTAGCAGATGTAGGGGATGTAGGTGGTACTGTCTACCCAGAGTAAAGATTTAGTGCTTCTGAAAGACTGTGTCTCGGTCATCCGTTTCTCAAACATCATGTAGTGCGAGAAATACAACGGAGGAGATCGAGTCTTGTGGGGAAAAGTGCACAAACCTCTGCAGAGTGTATAAAGTAATCATGGTTAGTTGTGTCCCTGGTAATGGACATCTTGAGTATCTGGTACTTGAATTATTGATTTGATCTCGTCACTCTATTACTTAAATTGTTTGGGTGATGATTACTTAATTTGGGATTGACTTGGAGGAACCTTCTCAATGTTTTCAACAAAATTTTTAGTTAAATAAAAATTTATTCCTTTGTTGTAGGAAAAAATTAGCTTTCTGCAAAAATAACCATAAAGCCTCCACCAGCCAAATATGCATATAGTTATAGTAGATACATGTTCATTGCTCTACAGTGTTATTTTGCCAGCATATTACATGTGCTGACCCATTTCGGGCTGCAACGTATTATGTTGCAGACTTTCAGACGAATAGTAAGGTGTGCTAGTTCATTGTCTTGCACTCAGCTATGCCGTTGGAGTTGATGGACTCATTTTACCTTTGAAGCCTTCCGTTGTTATCTTCATTAGATGGCCTTCAGCCATATTATTGTAATAAGTACTCTCTTTGAGATATTTGATGTAATGAGTGTGTGATTGAACTCTGTTAAAAAATCCTTCAAGTATTGTGTGTGTCAGCATTAGCGATCCAGGGATGACACTTATACACAGAGGTTTGACTGTTTGAGGTCGGATTGCTACAGACTATAACTATATACATGGGAAAAACTACTAATAATATGGTGGTCGACTAGAAATTTTGATCGGTGGAAGACTCCATGATATCTGGTCCAGCTTCGTCTTCATAATCATCGTCACTGTCGGGGTCGGAGTCGGTGTCATCGATTATGATGTAGTCTTTGGGGGTGGTTGTCCTCCTTTGGTTCGGGATCTCCCATGAATATTCCTAGTTTCTTCTTCAGGTCTTCATTCTTCTCCAATAGCACTGCAATTTCCTCTTCATATCCATCGCGTGTAGACTTGAGTTCCTCTTCTAGCTCCATGTTCCTTGTCATCAGTTTCTTCATGTCTATCATGTTGGCGCACATCTGGTTCTCATGACGACGAATGTGTTGGTTTAACTCCTGGATGTAGGCTGCAATGGACTTGTCCCTCTTGGTGCAAATTGATAACCCACAAGTATAGGGGATCGCAATAGTTTTCGAGGGTAGAGTATTCAACCCAATTTATTGATTCGACACAAGGGGAGCCAAAGAATATTCACAAGTATTAGCAGCTGAGTTGTCAATTCAACCACACCTGGAAACTTAATATCAGCAGCAAACTAATATGATAGTAGTGGTAATGGTAGCAAAAGTAATATTGTTGGTTTTATAGTGATTGTAACAGTAGCAACGGAAATGTAAATAAGCGAATAACAATATATGAAAAGCTCGTAGGCACTGGATCAGTGATGGATAATTATGTCGGATGCGATCAATCATGCAACAGTTATAACATAGGGTGACACAGAACTAGCTCCAGTTCATCAATGTAATGTAGGCATGTATTCAGAATATAGTGATACGTGCTTATGGAAAAGAACTTGCATGACATATTTTGTCCTACCCTCCCGTAGTAGCGGAGTCCTATTGGAAACTAGAGGATATTAAGGCCTCCTTTTAATAGAGTATCGGACCAAAGCATTAACACATAGTGAATACATGAACTCCTCAAACTACGGTCATCACCGCGAAGTATCCCGATTATTATCACTTTGGCGTTAACGGATCATAACACATAATAGGTGAATATAGACTTGCAAGATAGGATCAAGAACTCACATATATTCATGAAAACATAATAGGTTCAGATCTGAAATCATGGCACTCGGGCCCTAGTGACAAGCATTAAGCATAGCAAAGTCATAGCAACATCAATCTTAGAACATAGTGGATACTAGGGATCAAACCCTAACAAAACTGACTCGATTACATGATAAATCTCATCCTACCCATCACCGTCCAGCAAGCCTACGATGGAATTACTCACGCACGGCAGTGAGCATCATGAAATTGGTGATGGAGGAAGGTTGATGATGACGATGGCGACAGATTCCCCTCTCCGAAGCCCCGAACGGACTCCAGATCAGCCCTCCCAAGAGAGTTTAGGGCTTGGCGGCGGCTCCGTATCGTAAAACGCGACGAATCCTTCTCTTTGGTTTTTTTCTCCCCGAAAGTGAATATATGGAGTCAAGGTTGAGGTCGGTGGAGAGTTAGGGGGCCCACGAGGCAGGGGGCGCACCCAGGGGGGTAGGCGCGCCCCCACCCTCGTGGACAGGGTGTGGGCCCCCTGACGTTGATTCTTTCACCAGTATTTTTTATATATTCCAAAAATAATCTCCATTGATTTTCAGGTCATCACAAGAACTTTTATTTCTGCACAAAAATAACACCATGGCAATTCGGCTGAAAACAACGTCAGTCTGGGTTAGTTCCATTCAAATCATGCAAGTTAGAGTCCAAAACAAGGGCAAAAGTGTTTGGAAAAGTAGATACGTTGGAGACGTATCAACTCCCCCAAGCTTAATCCTTTGCTTGTCCTCAAGCAATTTAGTTGACAAACTGAAAGTGCTAAAGAAAAACTTTTACAAACTCTGTTTGCTCTTGTTGTTGTAGATATGTAAAGCCATCATTCAAGTTTTCAGCAAAGATTATGAACTAACCATATTCACAATAACATTTAGGTCTCATTGTTTACTCATATCAATGACATAATCAACTAGCGAGCAATAATTATAATTCTCGGATGACAACACTTTCTCAAAACAATCATAATATGATATAACAAGATGGTATCTCGCTAGCCCTTTCTCAGACTGCAAAACATAAATGTAGAGCACCTTTAAAGATCAAGGACTGACTAGACATTGTAATTCATGGTAAAAGAGGTCCATTCAAGTCATACTCAACGTAAACTAACGATAATACATGCAAATGATAGCGGTGCTCTCCAACTGGTTCTTTTTAATAAGAGGATGACAACTCAACATAAAAGTAAGTATATAGGCCCTTCGCAGAGGGAAGCAGGGATTTGTAGAGGTGCCAAAGCTCGGTTTTGAAATAGAGATGAATAATATTTTGAGCGGTATACTTTCATTGTCAACATAACAACCGAGAGATCTCGATATCTTCCATGCTACACACATTATAGGCGGTTCCCAAGTAGAATGGTAAAGTTTATACTCCCCCACCACCAACAAGCATCAATCCATGGCTTTCCCAAAATAACAGGTGCCTCCAACTAACAACAATCCTGGGGGAGTTTTGTTTGCAATTTTTTTGATTTGATCTACACGGGACTAGGCATCCCGGTGACCAACCATTTTTCTCGTGAGTGAGGAGCGGAGTCTACTCCTCTTGAGAATTACCCGCCTATCATGCAAGATACAGACAACCCTAGTTGATACATGAGCTATTAGAGCATACAATACAGAATGTTTATTTGAAGGTTTAGAGGTTGGCACATACAAATTTACTTGGAATGGCAGGTAGATACCGTATATAGGTAGGTATTGTGGACTCATATGGAATAACTTTGGGGTTTATGGAATTGGATGCACAAGCAGTATTCCGGCTTAGTACAAGTGAAGGCTAGAAAGAGATTGGGAAGCGACCAGCTAGAGAGCGAAAACAACCATGAACATGCATGAAAATTAATCAACACCGAATGCAAGCATGAGTAGGATATAATTCACCATGAACATAAATATCGTAGAGGCTATGTTGATTTTGTTTCAACTACATGCGTGAACATGTGCCAAGTCAAGCCACTCGAATTGTTCAAAGGAGGATACCACCCTATCATACCACATCACAACCATTTTAATAGCATGTTGGCACGCAAGGTAAACCATTATAAACACCTAGCAAATTAAGCATGGCATAAGCAACTATAATCTCTAATTGTCATTGCAAACATGTTTCATTCATAATAGGCTGAATCAGGAACGATGAACTAATCATATTTACAAAAACAAGAGAGGTCGAGTTCATACCAGCTTTTTTCATATCAATCAGTCCATCATATATCGTCATTATTGCCTTTCACTTGCACAACCGAATAGTGTGGATAATAATAATAGTGCACATGCATTGAACTAAGCTGGAATATGCAAGCATTCAATTCAAGAGATAAGACAAGGTAATATGGGCTCTCTGTTAGATCAACAATAATGCATATGAGAGCCACTTAACATTTTCATTATGGTCTTATCCTCTCGACTCCCAAAGGAAGGAAAAGAAACAAAACTATTTACATGGGAAAGCTCCCAACAAGCAAAAGAAGAACGAGAAATATTTTTGGGTTTTCTTTTTAATTACTACTACTACAAGCATGGAAAGTAAACTAGCTAAAAGCTACAACTAATTTTTGGGGTTTTCTTAAGGTTTTTCAAACACACACGAAGAAAGCTTAAAAAGAAATTAAACTAGCATGGATGATACAATGAAAAAGTATGAGCACCAACAATTGGCATGGGTGTGTGAACATGAATGTAATGTTGGTGAGGAATACGTACTCCCCCAAGCCTAGGCTTTTGGCCTAAGTTGGTCTATGCCCATGGATGGCCTGGTGGATATCCGAAGTTGAAGCTGGGGTCGTACTGACACTACTACAAAAACAACTATAGCCAATATGGACACTAATGACGCACTGTACATGTGGTGCGCCATTACTAAATACTAATGGCGCACCATGTGTTGGTGCGCCATTGGTGCGCCATTAGTAATTTTTTTAATTTTCTTTCAAAACTACTAATGGCGCACCGTGGGATGGTGCACCATTACTAGTTCCCACGGTGCGCCATTAGTAATTATGTTTCAAAAAAAATTCAATTTTTTTATTTTTATTTTTTAAACTACTAATGGCGCACCGTGGGAGTGGTGCGCCATTACTAGTTGAACTACTAATGGTGCACCATCCCACGATGCGCCATTAGTAATTTAGCCCAAACATTCCCCCAAATGCACCCCCCCTATGGACCGCCTTTTCAGTTTCAAAAAAATAAAATAAAAGAAAATGATAGAAATGTCAGAAATAAAAGAAAATAAGATTCCCATGTGATATGTGGTCTAGTTGTTAGCAAAATTTAGAAACATGAATTTTCAATTTTTTTGCAAAATCTCTCGAGAATTTGTAAAAATGGGCATAACTTTTGCATACCAACTCGGATGAAAAAGTTTTTTATATGAAAAATCATCTACTCGAAAAGTTACATCCGAATTTAACCGGGGGAACCCCGTTAAACATTTTCAAAATCCTCAAAAACCTAACAGAAAAAAGATACGGGGCTTTTAAGATCTCGAGAGGCAAAAAAATTCAAACTTACTAATGGCGCACCTGCCCATGGTGCGCCATTACTATCTTCCCGCATTCAAAATTCAAAATAAATAAAAAAATAAAAAAAGTTACTAATGGCGCCCCTGCCCATGGTGCTCCATCAGTATCTTCCCGCCTTCAAAATTCAAAATAAATCAAAAAAATTAAAAAAAATTAGTAATGGCGCACCTGCCCATGGTGCGCCATTACTATGCCGTATATATGGCTGGGCGTGTCCTCTCCTCATTACCTCTTCATTCTTCTCCTCCACTCCACCTCTCCTCCAATCCATCTCCTCCTCTCCTCCACTCCATCTTCCCTTCTCTCCTCCACCATACTACCCTCCTCCTCTCCGGCGACCTCCTCCTCCTCCTCTCCGGCGACCTCCTCCTCCCTCCTCTCCTCCCCTCCCCTCCCCTCACGGTTTCTCCTCCCTCCTCTCCGGTGATCTCCTCCTCCCTCCTCTCCGGTGAGCTCCTCCTCCCTCATCTCCGGTGAGCTCCTCCTCCCTCCTCTCCAGTGAGCTCCTCCTCCCTCCTCTCCTCCCATCCCCTCATGGTTTCTCCTTCCTCCTCTCCGATGCTCCGGTGAACTCCTCTCAAGCGACCTCCTCCTCCTCTCCGGCGATGTAGGCGAGCGCCTCTCCGGTCACCTCCTCCACCTCCTCTCCGGTGAACTCCTCTCCGGCAAAAGAACACGGCAAAAGAACGTACAAGATCCAAAAACAGGAACAAAATTTGAAATAATATCGTGCAAAAAATGAGCAAAAAAAACGAGGAAAATGGGCAAAAAATCGTGATCCAGATCCAAATTCAAAATTCAAAAATAACAATGGCGAATGGTGGGGGTTAGACGGTGCGCCACTACTATTTTCCCGCCTTCAAAATTCAAAAATACTAATGGCGCACCGTGGTCTATACTAATGGCGCACCAGTGGCCTATACTAATGGTGCACCGTGGCCTATACTAATGGCGCACCCGTGGTGTGCCATTAGTATACCAGATAGTAATGGCGCACCACTGGTGCGCCATTAGTAAAAAATACTAGTGGCGTGGTACTAGTGGCGCACCAGTAGTGCGCCATTAGTAGGCAAAACTGGTGCGCCACTAGTAGGCCTTTTCCTAGTAGTGTGAGATGCATCAGCTACTGCCTGAAGGGCTGTAGCTTGGAGGCAGGCTGCCTCCGTCCTCCTCTCGTACTTGTTTGCCTCCTCCCTAGTTATAACATATCTCCCTTTTGCCTGAAAGTCAAAGAAAGTAGGAGCAGGGAGAGCGACATGATAGGTACATCGTCTATCAAAGATTAGTCGGTACTGGAGGGACTAATCGTTCCTCTCAACAAACTGATGACGAATCTTAGCATTATAATCTGAATAAGCAGGACGCAACTCAATATCATCTCCACATATGGGTATCTCAAGAAAATCAGCTAAACGAGTTGCATAAATTGCACCAAAGAAATCTCCATTAATACTATTATTATGCAACCTACGTGCAACAATGGCCCCCAAGTTATATTCTCTATCTCCTAATACAACACTCTTGAGAACACTAAGATCGGGAAAGCACATGTGACATGCCTCATCCTTACCGTTAATGCATCTACCTACAAAGAGAGCAAAATAATGTATGACAGGGAAATGAATGCTCCCTATGGTAGCTTGCGTGATCTCCCTAGATTCCCCCACAGTTATACTAGCAAGAAAGTCTTTATATTCAGATTTGCGAGGCTCACTAGCACTACCCCACTGAGGGAGTTTACAAGTAGTATTAAAATCTTCTAAGTCCATGGTATAGGATTTATCATAAAGATCAAACATGACAGTTCGAGAATTGCGTGATGATGTAAATTTAAACCTTCTCACAAATGAATTAGTTAAATAGAGGTACTGACGGCACTTATCTGACTCGAAGTTCTCAAGATCAGCGTTGCGCACATATGCTTCAAATTCCTCCTTAATTCCTGCCTGGACCATGAAATTTTCTGACGGTAATTCATAAGGCCGCACTTGAGCTTCTCTTGGTAGTTCATGGTCCGGCTCACATATCGCGGGCCTTGGTCCTTGCTTCCTTGAGGAACCACCTTGGTACATTTTCCTAAACATATTTCTTCCTCTGAAAAATTTCTGAAATTTTTAGTAACTAAAAAATAAAGTGAACCAAACTCAACAAAATTGATAGCAACTACTCCCATAAGTGCCTAGAGGCAATATCATGCATTAGAACTACTTAGAACCATATAAATTTGACATGCAAGCTCAAGAACAGGGTCACCTAAGCAACAAAATTTTGCAATAAATAAATCACTAGAACAAAAACTAATTGGACCATTGGAGGAGTCACATACCGAAGAACAATCCCCCAAAGTAGTTTTGTGAATGGAGCTTTGATCAAGGATATCGAAAATGGCAGCAAGATGAGCAAGAACTCGGGTTTGAGCTGGTGGATGATTTTTTTCTGGATCAAGACGAAGTGTGTGGTTGCAAGGATAAGTGGAGGGGACCCACATGGGGTCCATGAGGTAGGGGGCGCGCTTAGGGGGGCTAGGTGTGCCCTCCACCCTCGTGGGCACATGGTGGGTCCCCCTGGTGTCTTCTCAGTGCCAAAAATTCTTAAATATTCTAGAAAAAATCATATTAAATTTTCAGGGCATTGGAGAACTTTTATTTTCGAGGTATTTTTTGATTGCATGGATAATTCAGAAAAGAGACAGAAAATACTATTTTTGCTTTATTTAATATAAATAACATAAAGTAAAAAAGAGGGTACACAGAGTTGTGTTTTCTAAATTCATCCATCTCATGCTCATCAAACGGAATACACTAACAAGGTTGATCAAGTCTTGTTAACAAACTCTTTTCGAATAACAGGAAACCGGAGAATTTTCTAATAACACTGGGTTACCTCAACGGGGATATGCATGTCCCCAACAATAAGAATATCATATTTCTTCTTGAAAGTAGGAATAGGAAATTCAAAAGCTCCAATAGAGATTCTTGAAAATTTTCCAATAGAATTGATACTGTGGACTTGAGGTTGTTTCCTAGGAAAGTGTACCGTATGCTCATTACCATTAACATGAAAAGTGACATTGCCTTTGTTGCAATCAATAACATCCCCTGCAGTATTCAAAAAGGGTCTACCAAGGATAATCGACATAGTATCATCCTCAGGAATATCAAGAATAACAAAGTCCGTTAAAATAGTAATATTTGCAACCACAACAGCACATCCTCACAAATACCGACAGGTATAGCAGTTGATTTATCAGCCATTTGCAAAGATATTTCAGTAGGTGTCAACTTATTCAAATCAAGTCTATGATATAAATAGAGAGGCATAACACTAACACCGACTCCAAGATCACATAAAGCAGTTTTAACATAGTTTCTTTTAATAGAGCATGGTATAGTTGGTACTCCTGGATCTCCTAATTTCTTTGGTATTCCACCCTTAAAAGTGTAATTAGCAAGCATGGTGGAAATTTGTGCCTCCAGTATCTTTCTTTTATTTGTAACAATATCTTTCATGTATTTAGCATAAGGGTTCATTTTAAGCATATCAGTCAAGCACATACGCAAAAAGATAGGTCTAATGATTTCAGCAAAGCACTCAAAATCCTCATCATCCTTTTTCTTGGATGGTTTAGGAGGAAAAGGCATGGGTTTCTGAACCCATGGTTCTCTTTCCTTACCGTGCTTCCTATCAACGAAGTCTCTCTTATCATAACGTTGATTCTTTGATTGTGGGTTATCAAGATCAACAGCAGGTTCAATTTCTACATCATTATTATTTCTAGGTTGAGCATCAACATGAACATCGTCATTGACATTATCAGTAGGTTCATGTTCATTACCAGATTGTGTTTCAACATCAGAAATAGAAATATCATTGGGATTCTCAGGTGTGTCAACAACAGGTTCACTAGAAGAATGCAAAGTCCTATCATTTTTTTGTTTTTCTTCCTCTTAAAAAGACTAGGCATATCAACATTAGTTCTGTGAGAATCTTGCTCAATTCTCTTAGGGTGGCCCTCAGGATACAAAGGCTCCTGAGTCATTTTACCCCCTCTAGTCATAACTCTAACAGCATTATCATTCTTCTTATTATTTAATTCATTGAGAAGATCATTTTGAGCTTTAAGCACTTGTTCTACTTGAGTGGTAACCATAGAAGCATATTTACTATTAAGTTTAAGTTCACCTTTAACATTAGCCATATAATCACTCAAGTGTTCAAGCATACCAGCATTGCATTTCAATTGTGTTCCAACATAAGCATTGAAGTTTTCTTGTTTAACAATAAAATTATCAAACTCATCTAAGCATTGGCTAGCAGACTTATAACGAGGAATATCACCTTCATCAAATCTATAGAGAGAACTTACCTTTACTACCCGTGTTAGGTTATCAAGACCATGTATTTCTTTAATAGGTGGTAAATTCTTAACATCTTTAGCTTTAATACCTTTTTCTTTCATAGATTTCTTTGCCTCTTGCATATCTTCAGGACTGAGAAATAGAATACCTCTTTTCTTTGGAGTTGGCTTAGGAGTTGGTTCAGGAAGTGTCCAATTATTTTCATGAGTCAACATATTATTCAATAGCAATTCAGCTGGAAAAACAGTTATTTCCCTGAAAACACAACCAGCACAACTATCCAGGTAGTCTCTGGAAGCATCGATTAGTCCATTATAAAAGATATCAAGTATTTCATTTTTCTTGAGAGGATGATCAGGCAAAGCATTAAGTAATCGGAGAAGCCTCCCCCAAGCTTGTGGGAGACTCTCTTCTGCAATTTGCATAGAATTATATATTTCCCTTAAAGCATCTTGTTTCTTATGAGCGGGGAAATATTTAGCAGAGAAGTAATAAATCATATCCTGGGGACTATGCACACAACTAGCATCAAGAGAATTAAACCATGTTTTAGCATCACCCTTTAATGAGAATGGGAATAACTTAAGGATAAAGTAATAGCGAGTTTTCTCATCATGAGTAAACATGGTGGCTATATCATTTAATTTAGTAAGATGTGCCACAACAGTCTCAGATTCACAGCCATAGAAAGGATCTGATTCAACCAAGGTAATTAACTCAGGATCGATAGAGAAATCATAATCCTTATCAATAATAAGGATAGGTGAAGTAGCAAAAGCAGGGTCATATTTCATTCTAGCATTCAAAGGCTTTTCTTTAAGCTTAGCTAATGATTTCTTAAGATCAGATCTATCATTGCAAGCTAAGAAGTCTCTAGCAGTTTCTTCATCCATAACATAACCCTTAGGCACAACAAGCAATTCATATCTAGGGGGAGAATCTTCATCATCACTTTCATTAATATTATTAGTTTCTAATTTCATTCTACCTAAGCCTAGCAAGTTGTTCATCAAGAAATTCGCCTAGTGGCACAGTAGTATCAAGCATAGAAGTAGTTTCATCGTAAGCATCATGCACAGCAGAAGTGGCATCATCAATAACATGCGACCTATCAGAATCAATAGCATGTGTAGGTGTTGCGAGTTTACACAAAACATAAGGTGAATCAAGTGTAGAGCTAGATGGCAGTTCCTTACCTCCCCTCGTAGTTGAGGTAAAAATCTTGGTTCTTTGATCTTTCAAGTTCTTCATAGGGATAAGCAGATATAAATCCCAAGTGACTCAAAGAGTAGAGCTATGCTCCTCGGCAACGGAGCTAGAAAATAGTCTTGATAACCCACAAGCATAGGGGATCGCAACAGTTTTCGAGGGTAGAGTATTCAACCCAAAATTATTGATTCAACACAAGGGGAGCCAAGGAATATTCTCAAGTATTAGCAGCTGAGTTGTCAATTCAACCACACCTAGAAACTTAATATCTGTAGCAAAGTATTTAGTAGCAAAGTAATATGATAGTAGTGGTAATGGTAGCAAAAGTAATATTGTTGGTTTTATAGTGATTGTAACAGTAGCAACGGAAAAGTAAATAAGCGAAGAATAATATATGAAAAGCTCGTAGGCAATGGATCAGTGATGAATAATTATGTCGGATGAGATCAATCATGCAACAGTTATAACATAGGGTGACACAGAACTAGCTCCAGTTCATCAATGTAATGTAGGCATGTATTCTGAATTTGTCATACGTGCTTATGGAAAAGAACTTGCATGAAATCTTTTGTCCTACCCTCCCGTGGCCGCGGGGTCCTATTGGAAACTAAGGGATATTAAGGCCTCCTTTTAATAGAGTACCATACCAAAGCATTAACACATAGTGAATACATGAACTCCTCAAACTACGGTCATCACCAGTAAATATCCCGATTATTGTCACTTCAGGGTTAACGGATCATAACACATAATAGGTGACTATAGACTTGCAAGATAGGATCAAGAACTCACATATATTCATGAAAACATAATAGGTTCAGATCTGAAATCATGGCACTCGGGCCCTAGTGACAAGCGTTAAGCATAGCAAAGTCATAGCAACATCAATCTCAGAACATAGTGGATACTAGCGATCAAACCCTAACAAAACTAACTCGATTACATGATAAATCTCATCCAACCCATCACCTTCCAGCAAGCCTACGATGGAATTACTCACGCATAGCGGTGAGAATCATCAAATTGGTGATGGAGGAAGGTTGATGATGACGATGGCGATAGATTCCCCTCTCCGAAGCCCTGAACAGACTCCAGATCAGCCCTCCCGAGAGAGTTTAGGGCTCGGCAGTGGCTCCGTATTGTAAAAACGCGATGAATCCTTCTCCTTGGTTTTTTCTCCCCGAACAAGAATATATGGAGTCAAGATGGACGTCGGTGGAGCATCAGGGGGCCCATGAGGCAGGGGGGCGCGCCCCCCACCATCGTGGACAGGGTGTGGCCCCCTGACATTGATTCTTTTGCCAATATTTTTATATATTCCAAAAACAATCTCCGTTGATTTTCAGGTCATTCCAAGAACTTCTATTTCTGCACCAAAATAACACCATGGCAATTCTGCTGAAAACAACGTTAGTCCGGGTTAGTTCCATTCAAATCATGCAAGTTAGAGTCCAAAACAAGGGCAAAAATGTTTGGAAAAGTAGATACGTTGGAGAAGTATCACAAATCATCTCCGATTGCTCATCTAGGCATCCACATATCTAGTAGATGGTGTCCTTAAGCTCCTTGTGGTATACCTCACCGATGCGTCCCATGGCGATGTGGGCTGCCATGCTCTTTCCTAGACTCCAGGTTGGTGCATCAAAGGAAAACTCTATGGGCTCCATAACTAGTGTGAATGTCCTTCCTAGAAAATGTACTCGAATTGTCCAGTGCTCTTCTTCAGGTAGAGTGGCGGTGTAGGCCCCGGTGAAGCTTGGTATTCCGATGCTCAGGTACCTAGTGACTTCCTTCAGGTGTCGTCCGAAATGGGTGTCGTCATCCGGTTGAGCAAACTTTTTCCTTGGATCTGCCATCTATAGAGTAGAAAATGGAGAAGAGTCAGAAATGAGTAGAGAAGAGTGTCCTATGTCTTGTCCTAGTGGTCGCGTCCTACAGTTAGCGTGTGCTCTGATACCATCTTGTAGCGAGCCGACCTTAGACAGTCAAGTCTCTATGCTTAAGTGTCATCCATGGATCGGTATTGCTGACACACACAGTACTCGGGGTTTTATAACAGAGTTCAATCACACACTTATTACATCGAATGTCTCAAAAGAGAACTTAATACATTAATATGGCTGAAGGCCATGTAAATAAGATAACAGCGGAAGCTTCGAAGGTAGAAGAGTCCATCCAACTCCATGGCAAAACTGAGTGCATGACAACGACCTAGTGCACCTTACTCTTCGTTTGAAAACTCTACAACATAATACATTGTAGCCTGTGTAGGTCAGCACATGGAATATGTTGGCATGATAACACTATAGAGCAATGAACAAATAACAACTATCACTACATGCATATATGGCTGGTGGAGGCTCTATGGTTATCATTTGCATAAAGCTAGTTTTTCCCTACAACAAAAATAATATATTTTATTTAACTACCAAGTTTGTTGAAAACATTGAGAATGGTAACCCCATCTCAATTCCAATTAAAAGTTATCAACCCAACAAAATTAATTAGGTAGAGTGGTGAGATCAACATAATAATTCAAGCACCAGATACTCAAGATGTCCATAATCGGGGACACGGCTAACCATGATTAGTTTATACACTCTGCAAAGGTTTGCACACTTTTCCCCACAAGACTCGATCTCCTCCATTGGATTTCTCGCACTACGTGATGTTTGAGAAATGGATGACCGAGTCACAGTCTTTCAGAAGCATTAACTCTTTACTCTGGGTAGACAGTACCACCTACTTTCCCCTACATCTGCTAGCCTACCACTGAAAGAGGTCACACAACATACTCAACTATGCCAGAGCCCATAATGGCTTGTGGCTGCACACGGAAGTTTCTATCATGAATAATCTTATGATCCCTTTGAGCATGGGTGGAAAACCATAAGATGATCACACGGGTGCTCCGGGATATCCTAAGACAACACTGGATTGCTCCAGGTGCCCGGACAACCACTGGGTGCTCCAGGGTGCCCCAACCAATCCACCCAGATGTGTATTAAAGTATCCACCTTAAGTTTCCCTTAGTTAATAATAACTATCACATCTTTCATGAATCTCGCAAACCAATCCACGTCTACAAGCATAGTAATATGAGCTTAACGTAGTAACTCCCAAGGATTAAATGTAAGGCAATAGGTTCCTACCTCAGCAACTACTTCCCAAAACCCACATATTATCAACTCCTACTCATGCAATGTTTGAGGGTTGAAACTAATGCATAAAAACTGGGTAATAAGGGATATGATCAAAGTGTTACTTGCCTTGCTGACGGTCTGAAAACCCTAGTGATTCGTAGTAGCAAGCCTCGCACTCCGGAAACTCTATCGTGAACAAACAATAGCATACATAATCACTCAAGCAAGAGATGCAAGGGTAAAACCAAAAAAATAAGTAAACTGAAAGTTCAAGTGAAGAGCTTCGATTTGCAAAAAGAATCAATCGAATTGCAGCTACGAAACTCAAACTACGATCAAAAGAAGTTCGAATTCAAATCTACTTGAAACCAAATTTTAAATTGTTAGAACCATGTTCAAGTTGATTATCTGGTAAGAGGGGAACAGGACAAAGATTTTGGCGTTGGTTTCACTAGATTTGGATAAACGAGCAAAAAGTACCGTGGGTTTGAAGTTCAGGGACTAATCTGTGATAAAAGTATTTGCGGATAGGTCCCTGGCCAAAATTAAACTAAAAAGAAAAACCTAACGAACGGACGTTGGTAACCAGAGGCTAACAAATGAACATGTTTGCTAACAGAGAGGATCGAGTGAACGTTCGCTAATTAGCGAACCCAAACAAAAAAATAAAACGATCTATAAGAAATAAACCGAGCGGGTTTTCTCCGTTTTTTTACCGGTTCGGCTGGGAAAAACCGGCTGCGGCGGCGTCTAACTCCAGCGACGGCGGCAGGCGGCGACAGCGGCGTCGGCGGCTGCGGTGGCAGGTGGCGACGACGGCGGAGTGGCGCGGTGGTGCGGGCGGCGAGGAGCGGCGGCGGCTTCAGCGGCGCGGCGGAGGTGGGCGGCGGTGTGAGGAGAGGGGCTGGGGGCACGGCTTATAAAGGGGGTGGGGGCGGGGCGGCGGCCGTCTTGGAGGAGGGGCAAGCAGGGCAGCGGCGAGGTAGAGTTCGGCTCGGACTCTTGCCGGCGGAGGCGGGACTCCGCGCGGGGAGGCGGCGGCGGCTAGGCCGTGGCCCGGCTCGGCTGGGCCGGCCCAAGAAGGATTTTTTTTTTGAAAATAAATTTCGCCGCAGAAGAAAAATCCTAACAAAATATAAAAAAAAAATCTAAAAATAGCAGAAACAATTTTCACCGTCCAAACCTAATATTTAGGACACGATGAACATTTTTCTGGACTAAATGCAAATTTCGAAAATGCAAGTTTAGCTCTAATTCAAATAAAATAGCAAATAAAATAAAAATAAAAATAATAATTTGATTTTAAAATTTCTCCTCCAATATTTCTCTTTTGTTGAAGAAGTCATTTTATCTTCTCTCATTTATTTTTGTTATTGGAAATAATTGGAGAGAAAATATTAAAATTAAATTGATCGTTTCTTCAAATTTGAAATAAATTTAGATATGAAAATTTTGAAACCTCCAACTCTCTCCTTGGGTCCGTGAGTTGCTTAAGATTTCGAGCATCACAACCAAATGCAAATAAAGAAAATATGATATGCATATGATGACCTATGTATAACATCCAAATTTAAAATTGGGATGTTACAGACACACCATTACACTGTGGTGTTCTAGGGGCGTGAGTTGCGAAACTATTCCACATTGTTTCAAATGAAGACCAAACTCATAACTCGAATATTCACCTCCATGATCAGATCGTAGAAACTTTATTTTCTTGTTACGATGATTTTCCACTTCACTCAGAAATTCTTTGAACTTTTCAAATGTTTTAGACTTATGTTTCATTAAGTAGATATACCCATATCTGCTCAAATCATCTGTGATGGTTAGAAAATAATGATACCCGCCTTGAGCCTCAACACTCGTCGGACCGCATACACCAGTATGTATTATTTCCAATAAGTCAGTGGTTCGCTCCATTGTTCCGGAGAACGGAGTCTTAGTCATCTTGCCCATGAGGCATGGTTCGCAAGTATCAAGTGATCCACAATCAAGTGATTCCAAAAGCCCATCAACATGGAGTTTCTCCATGCGCTTTACATCAATATGACCTAAACGGTAGTGCCACAAATAAGTTGCACTATCATTATTAACTTTGCATCTTTTGGCTTCAATATTATGAATATTTGTATCACTACGATCGAGATTCAACAAAAATAGACCACTCATCAAGGGTGCATGCCATAAAAGATATTACTCATATAAATAGAACAACCATTACTCTCTGATTTAAATGAATAATTGTTGGAGACCTATCAAGCAATCAAAAATTATAGATATGTTGGAGACCTATCAAGCATCCCCAAGCTTAATTCCTGCTCATCCTCGAGTAGGTAAATGATAAAAGAGAATTTTTGATGCCGAGTGCTACTTGGCATAATTTCAATGTAATTCTTATTAATTGTGGTATGAATATTCAGATCCAAAAGATTCAAGACAAAAGTTCATATTGACATAAAAATAATAATACTTCAAGCATACTAACAAAGCAATTATGTCTTCTCAAAATAACATGGCCAAAGAAAGTTCATCCCTACAAAACCATATAGTTTAGTCATGCTCAATTTTCATCACACAAGAATGCTCTCATCATGCACAACCCCGATGACAAGTCAAGCAATTGTTTCATACCTTAGCAATCTCAAACTTATAAACTTTCACGCAATATATGAGCACGAGCCATGGACAAAGCACTATGGGTGGAATAGAATATAATGAGGGGGGTTATGTGGAGAAGACAAATAGGAGAAAGTCTCACATCTACGAGGCTAATCAATGGGCTATGGAGATGCCCACCGATTGATGCTAATGCAAGGAGTAGGGATTGCCATGCAACGGATGCACTAGAGCTATAAATGTATGAAAGCTCAACAAAAGAAACTAAGTGGGTGTGCATCCAACTTGCTTGCTCATGAAGACCTAGGGCACTTGAGGAGGCCCACTGTTGGAATATACACCCAAGTTCTATAATGAAAATTCCCACTATTATATGCAAGTGACAAAACATGAGACTCACTATCATGAAGATTACGGTGCTACTTTGAAGCACAAGTGTGGCAAAAGGATAGTAACATTGTCCCTTCTCTCTTTTTCTCTCATTTTTTGGCCTTTTTTATATGGCCTTTCTCTTTTTATATATTTCCTCACTTGGGACAATGTTCTAGAAAATGATGATCATCACACTTTTATTTATTTTACAACTCGATACTAGAACAAAAGATGACTCTATATGAATGCCTCCGGCGGTGTACCGGGATATGCAATGGACCAAGAGTGACATGTATGAAAGAATTATGAACGGTGGCTTTGCCACAAATACTATGTCAACTACATGATCATGCTAAGCAATATGACAATAATGAATGTGTCATGATAAAGGAATGGTGGAAAGTTGCATGGCAATATATCTCGGAATGGCTATGGAAATGCCATAATAGGTAGGTATGGTGGCTATTTTGAGGAAGATATAAGGAGGTTTATGTGTGAAAGAGCGTATCATATCACGGGGTTTGGATGCACCGGCGAAGTTTGCACCAACTCTCAATGTGAGAAAGGGCAATGCACGGTACCGAAGAGGCTAGCAAGGATGGAAGGGTGAGAGTGCATATAATTCATGGACTCAACATTAGTCATAAAGAACTGATATACTTATTACAAAAATCTACAAGTCATCAAAAACCTCGGCACTACACGCATGCTCCTAGGGGGATAGATTGGTACGAAAAGACCATCGCTCGTCCCCGACCGCCACTCATAAGGAGGACACTCAAATAACACCTCATGTTTCAAATTTGTTACATAATGTTTACCATACGTGCATTCTACGGAACTTGCAAACTTCAACACAAGCATTTCTCAATTTCACAACTACTCAACTAGCACGACTTTGATATTATTACCTCCATATCTCAAAACAATCATCAAGCATCAAGCTTCTCTTAGTATTCAAAACACTCATAAGAAATTTTTTACTAATCTTGAATACCTAGCATATTAGGATTTTAAGAAAATTACCATGCTATTTTAAGACTTTCAAAATAATCTAAGTGAAGCATGAGATATCAATAGTTTCTATAAAACAAATCCACCACCGTGCTCTAAAAGATATAAGTGAAGTACTAGAGCAAAACTATATAACTCAAAAGATATAAGCGAAGCACATAGAGTATTCTAACAAATTCCAAATCATGTATGGCTCTCTCAAAAGGTGTGTACAGCAATGATGATTGTGGTAAACTAAAAATTAAAGACTCAAATCATACAATACGCTCCAAGCAAAACATATATCTTGTGGTGAATAAAAATATAGCTCCAAAGTAAAGTTACCGATAGAAGTAGACGAAAGAGGGGATGCCTTCCGGGGCATCACCAAGCTTTGGCTTTTAGGTGTCCTTAGATTATCTTGGGGGTGCCATGGGCATCCCCAATGTTAGTCTCTTGCCACTTCTTGTTCCATAATCCATCAAATCTTTACCCAAAACTTGAAAACTTCACAACACAAAACTCAAAGTAGAAAATCTCGTGAGCTCCGTTAGCGAAAGAAAACAAAATACCACTTCAAGGTACTGTAATGAACTCATTCTGTATTTATATTGGTGTTAAACATACTGTATTCCAACTTCTCCATGGTTTATAAACTATTTTACTAGCCATAGTTTCATTAAAATAAGCAAACAACACACAAAAAACAGAATCTGTCAAAAACAGAACAGTCTGTAGTAATCTGTAGCTAGCGCAATATCTGGAACCCCAAAAATTCTAAAATAAATTGCTGGACATGAGGAATTTATATATTAATCATCTGCAAAAATAATTAACTAAATATCACTTTCCAAAAAAATGGCAGCAGTTCTCGTGAGCGCTAAAGTTTCTGTTTTTTACAGCAAGTTTATCAAGACTTTCCCCAAGTCTTCCCAATGGTTCTACTTGGCACAAACACTAATTAAACACAAAAAACACAATCAAAATAGAGGCTATATAAATTATTTATTGAATAACAGAAAGGATAAATATTGGGTTGACTCCCAACAAGCGCTTTTCTTTAAAGCCTTATAGCTAGGCATAATATTCCAATGATGCTCACATGAAAGACAAGAATTTAAGCACAAAGAGAGCATCGTAAAACATGTGACAAACACATTTAAGTCTAACATAATTCCTATGCATAGGCATCATATAGGCAAACAAATTATCAAGGCAAGCAAAAACTAGCATATGCAAGGAAGCGGAAAGAAACAATAGCAATCTCAACATAACGAGAGGTAATTTAGTAACATGAAAATTTCTACCACCATATTTTCCTCTCTCATAATAATTATATGTAGGATCATAAGAAAATTTAACAAAATAGCTATCACATAAAATATTTTCAACATGATCCACATCCATGCAAAGTTGACACTCTTCCAAAATAGTGGGATTAACATTAACTAAAGTCAAGACCTCTCCAAACCCACTTTCAATAATATTGCAAACACTATTATCAATCTCATATTCATCATGGGGCTTAAATAAATTTTCAAGATCATAAGAAGAATCACCCCAATCATGATCATTGCAACAAGTAGAGGACATAGCAAAACTAGCATCCCCAAGCTTAGGGTTTTGCATATTATTAGCACAATTGACATCAAGAGAACTTATAGTAAAATCATTGCAATCATGCTTTTTATTCAAAGATCTATCGTGAATCACTCCATAAGGTACTTCATCACAATTAGTAGATTCACAAATTTCAAGCAAAACTTCATAAAGATAATCTAGTGCACAAAACTCACTAGCAATTGGTTCATCATATTTGGATCTCTTAAACAGATTAGCAAGTGGATGAGGATCCATAGATCTTAGGTTTTCTGTTTATTAATAAATAAACAACTAATCCAACCAAACGAGCCAAGTAAGACATACAAGCAAACAAAAAGAGGAACAGAAGAAGGGCAAATAAAACGGCAAGGGTGAAGTGGGCGAGAGGAAAACGAGAGGCAAATGGCAAATAATGTAATGCGGGAGATAGGGATTGTGATGGGTACTTGGTATATTGACTTTTGCGTAGACCTCCCCGGCAACGGTGCCAGAAATCCTTCTTGCTACCTCTTGAGCACTGTGTTGGTTTTCCCCGAAGAGGAAGGGATGATGCAGCAAAGTAGCGTAAGTATTTCCCTCAGTTTTTGAGAACCAAGGTATCAATCCAGTAGGAGGCTACGCGCCAGTCCCTCGTACCTGCAAAAAAAATCCTCGCAACCAACGCGATAAGGGGTTGTCAATCCCTACACGGCCACTTACGAGAGTGAGATCTAATAGATATGATAAGATAATATTTTTGGTTTTTTGTGATAAAGATGCAAAGTAAAATAAAAGCAACATAAAAAAACAAAGGAAATAACTAAGTACTGGGAGATTAATATGATGAAGATAGACCCGGGGGCCATAGGTTTCACTAGTGGCTTCTCTCGAGAGCATAAGTATTCTACGGTGGGTGAACAAATTACTATTGAGCAATTGACAGAATTGAGCATAGTTATGAGAATATCTAGGTATGATCAGGTATATAGGCATCACGTACGAGACAAGTAGACCGACTCCTGCCTGCATCTACTACTATTACTCCACTCATCGACCGCTATCCAGCATGCATCTAGAGTATTAAGTTAATGAAAACAGAGTAATGCCTTAAGCAAGATGACATGATGTAGAGGGTAAACTCATGCAATATGATGAAAACCCCATCTTGTTATCCTCGACGGCAACAATACAATACGTGCCTTGCTGCCCCTACTGTCACTGGGAAAGGACACCGCAAGATTGAACCCAAAGCTAAGCACTTCTCCCATTGCAAGAAAGATCAATCTAGTAGGGCAAACCAAACTATAATTCGAAGAGAATTGCAAAGATAACCAATCATACATAAAAGAATTCAGAGAAGATTCAAATATTGTTCATAGATAGACTTGATCATAAACCCACAATTCATCGGTCTCAACAAACACACCGCAAAAGGAAGATTACATTGAATAGATCTCCACAAGAGAGGGGGAGAACATTGTATTGAGATCCAAAAAGAGACAAGAAGCCATCTAGCTACTAACTATGGACCCGTAGGTCTGAGGTAAACTACTCACACTTCATCGGAGGGGCTATGGTGTTGATGTAGAAGCCCTCCGTGATCGATGCCCCCTCCGGCGGAGCTCCAGAACAGGCCCCAAGATGGGATCTCGTGGATACAGAAAGTTGCGGCGGTGGAATTAGGGTTTTAGCTCCGTATCTGATCGTTTGGGGGTACGTAGGTATATATAGGAGGAAGGAGTACGTCGGTCGAGCAACAGGGGGCCCACGAGGGTGGAGGGCGCGCCTGGGGGCGGGGTAGGCGCGCCCCCTACCTCATGGACTCCTCTTTTGTGTCTTAATTGACATAGGGTCCAAGTCTCTTGGGTCTTGTTCGTTAAGAAAATCATGTTCCCGAAGGTTTCATTTCGTTTGGACTCCATTTGATTTTCCTTTTCTTCGAAACCCTGAAACATGCAAAAAAACAGCAATTCTGGGCTGGGCCTCCGGTTAATAGGTTAGTCCCAAAAATAATATAAAAGTGGATAATAAAGCCCAATAATGTCCAAAACAGTAGATAATATAGCATGGAGCAATCAAAACTTATAGATACGTTGGAGACGTATCAAGGGTCTACAACAACATATACACATGCATTGGTAAACTACATGTAGAAGCGTTGTAACGTAGCAACATATAGAGTTGAAGCCCCAAAACACTTCAAATGCATTGGTGACGACCTTGCACAATCATATGTTATATCATTGCAACTACTAAAGGCTTTGCTAAATAGCATTAATGATTGATGATATTTTATATATTGCCATCCAATTTTTTTGGTCAACATCCATAGTGTATAGGAGCCACAATATATTAAACCTTTCTCATATATTAAATCGACCGTGTTGCGTTACAAAGAACATGATCCAAAGATTACAAGATGTGGAACTATCTAGTTGTATCCAAATGCTCGACCTTGAAATCTACTATAATGTTTGAAACATTGATCATGAAAATGACATTCTATTTATCTAATAGTAACCCCATCCTCGGACTTGCAATCAACATCTGAGCCATGCATAATCCATTTATCTTGCAATCTACAGAAACGAAAAATGACATAAGTAACTCATAGTATAGAAAATCAGGTGAATAGAGCAACAAAATGTAGAGGAGCACCATACAAAGGTTCAAGGCCATGACATTAGTAGGTTTTGTATGTAGAGTAACAACCTACTTCTGACAAAAAACTTTTGATCACTATTTTCTTATGAACAAATATGATGTATGCCAATTGAGTGAATTAAACCTTAAAATGAACATACTATGTAAGAAATGAGGTACCTCCTTTGGAGAAAAATATCTGCTGGCATACCACAAATCCTTCATTTTCAAAGAAGGATCTGCAGTTTTCCAGAAAATGCAAATAGATGCAAGGTTTCCAAAATTCAAAAATACTTTACATTCAAAGAAAATAATTCACACCAGGCTAAATTTGGATGTACCTAAATTAGGTAGTTTGATAAATGCTCACAGATGTGATTTAAGAAGACTTTGATATAGATATAGATGTGGGGCTAATTAATAATCTAAAGACAAGAACATTATCAACATGAATTTATTAAGCAATATTGCAGATTATGCAACCTATAACCATGTATTAAATAAATTTGGCATCTTGCATCAGCTTCAAACTAAATGATAAGTAGGTAACCAACAGTGCCAACTCTACATAATTGAAGATTTATATTTTCCAGAGGTCTCTACATTAGTTAGTCATGCATCTCCATTAATCATGTACTTCTCATGCTTGGTATGATGTCTTAGTCATGCTTTATATGTTGTATAACTTGTATCAGGAGAAAAAATATCAGTGCGAACAGCTATAAAATCTTTAAGTAATCTACATCACAGAGGCCTTTGTAGTTACATGAGAACTACAAAGTCACGCATTAGAATTTCCCATGAATGAATTTTCAAAGTCTGCAGAAGCAACAATATGAAAAACAATTGGAGTTGTTAACTCATCATAGAATGCACAATGAACCAAGGAACATAAGGGGGTGGAAGAACAACTATCTAATCCAATTGTGCTCGCCATCACACCAACCTAGGCCTTGACTCTACCTTGAAGTAATGCATGATCTAATTAGTACAGACAAGAGCATGCCCTAATTAGTAAAATGAGAGGACATCAAAAAATAATTAATTAGCAGTTGGGAAAGATGTACATACCAGACCGAGCTGCCATGTGAATTCTGATTTCCATTTGATCTTGTAGCACCCCCCAAGCAGTGATGGGGACATATACCACAAGAGGAGATTCATATGTGATGAGACCTAGCTGTGGCCTCGGCCCCTGAAAGGGAACAGGTTTGTTTGGGATTCTCTAGGAAATAAATAGGGAGTTCGGTTTCTAGAAATAGTGGGATTCAGGATGTTTACAGAAAAATAAAACAAAATTGATTTGCTACTCGCAATAAAATGAAGTGAGGGTGAGTTAAGTAAAAAAAAAGATGTGGGAAGAGAGGTTCAGCAATGCAACTTATTTACTTGTGATTCATGTAAACACATGTTAGAATACTCACAACATTCTACTCATTCTGCAATGAGTTATCTTGGATAATGCATGAATGCAAGAATTGTTCCCAAACTAAGATTTTCGATAACATTCTAGATTATAGTGTATATAGTTATACATATGATGGAGCCGAATGAAATATATCAAATTCAAGATTATGGATCAGTTTACCTGTTAAGAGATAGAACAAACACACGCATGTTGGATGAAGCAAGGTCAATTTCAGAACCTGTAAGGGAAGATGAAATAAGGGATGGACGCATGTGCGACTTATTTCTATAGTATTACAGAACGTGCGACAAAAAATAGGTAAGTATTCATCCGCGCACATAGCAGCAAGAATATTTAAACATAATGCACCAAAACAAATAACAATTGAGAAAAATAAGATGCAGGCATTCTTCTGGATATACCAAGTGTGTTTCCTTAAAGGAAATGATCTTCAGCAAAGTGTACAAAGTTAACATAATATGATTTTTACAATTTTAACAAGTTAAATAGTTTTATTAGAATCCGTACGTGGTGGTATAACTTGTCAGAATGCTCCTGAGATAGGTCGTAGTCCAAATTTATGACCCAGTCTTTTTATACCCAAGTAACCTCAATATTTTGCTAGGTCCTGTTACATTTCTGCCCATTCTTTTTTTGGAAAAATATGGTTCGCTGGCTGACTTATCCAAAGTACATTGACAATCCTTTCTTCCTAATTTCTTTTTCCTGTTGACATCGAATCTGTAGTTGATTCAGTTGTAGTTCTCTACAAAATGCACATAAAAAGGTTTCAGTAATCCATGTGGAACTGTTTAGACTTTACCAATTTTATCACTGTCAGGATAGGAATTATGTGACAACTATGTGTATGCTATCTGTCTACCTTGGTTGTCATGGTGTACACACTAAAAAAAATCCTCGGTTGTTAATGTACCATATTGTTCTCTTGTACTAAATTGATGTATAGTGCTATTTTTTTGCCCTAACTTGTTTCTCTATGTACAATAGAAACCTGAAACTGAAATAACGAGAAATGTGAACATAATATTTGGGCCTTCGGCAAGATCACTGACCGTCACGGGTTTTTATTCAGCTGCGATGTACAACACCATGATGGCTAACACTAGGTAGTTGTATTTGAGTGGGTAGGTGATGACAATGGAGAGCTCAGACTGTGGGGCGGCGTGGATGTAGGTACTAGCGAGCCGAGGTGGTAGCGCATCAGGCAAATGATATGATAGTTTAGATCACAGTCGTGATTGCCAGCATATAATCAACCATGGCACAATGTGTTAGGTTGATCTCTCTCCGTTCAAGCCCAACTGGTCGAACGGGCCCTTGCATCGCGGCCAGATCGGGGGCGCCCAACCAAACCATGGTTGGTGGGCCCCTGTCGCCAGCGCAATATAAAGAGGTGGGGTGCCGGGGCACGCATCACAAAGTTGACAGCGCACCACAACACACCAATCCGATCTAGGGTTACGCTAGGCCGACGGGAAGTTCCGCCGCCACTACCTCGCCCACACTCCGCCATCACCGTGTGCACCATGATGGCCTCTAGCTCGAGCTTGTCAGCCAAAGGAGAAGGTAGGTTCACCGGAATCACTAGCCTACACCGATCCATAGAATCTATCAATGGTATTAGGCCATGCTAGGTTATGATTTTCGGTGCAAAGTATAAACAGAGAAAGAAAAAAAGATCCCTCCCCAAAGAACCCTAGTAGGGCAGAGAAAAGCAAAAAAGCCCAAAAGTTCACCGGAGTAGGGCCTCGGGCCTCGCCAGCAAAGAGCGTTGCCGCAAGGCCGTGCCATTCCTCTCGATCCAGACGAGCATCAGCAAGCCGAGCCGTCCGGAAGAAGAACCAACCCCACACGAGGCAAAGAGCACCACCACCAAGCCGTTTGATGGTGGCACATTCACCCTCATGGTGCTCATGCTTGTTGGCAAAGGGGTCAGCCGGGGCACTGCGTCTGATGGCGCAGGACCTCTCGTGTCTCTCTCTCTCTGCACGAAGGAGGCGGTGGTGGATGGGTGAGAAAAGGAGGGAAGGGAAAGAGAAGATTGCTCGCTCGGCGCGGTGGCCATCGCCGCCGTCGGCAGGAGCACGGCGTGGTGGCCGGTCGACTAGAGAGAAGGCCGTGCGGGACAAAGATGGAGAAAGAGAGGAAGGGAACAAGAGCAGGCTCGCGCGCCGCCGTGGCCGCTCAACGTCCTCACTGGCGACCGGCGCGGTGCGGTAGCCGGGTGGCCAGAGAGAGCTCGCCGGTGGCTGCTACGTCTCCGTCGTATCTATAATTTTTGATTGTACCATGCCAATATTATACAACTTTCATATACTTTTGGCAACTTTTTATAATATTTTTGGGACTAACATATTGATCCAGTGCCCAGTGCCAGTTCATGTTTGTTACATGTTTTTTGTTTCGCAGTAAATCCATACCAAACGGATTCCAAACGGGATAAAAACTGGCGGAGATTTTTTTGGAATATATGTGATTTTTGGGAAGAAAAATCCACGCGAGACGATGCCCAAGGGGACCACGAGGCAGGAGGGCGCCCCTGACCCTTGTGGCCACCCCATAAGGCGGTTGATGCCCTTATTTCTCCACAATAAAGCTAATATTCGGATAGAGATTGTGTTAAAATTTCAGCCCAATCAGAGTTACGGATCTCCGGGAATATAAGAAACGGTGAACGGGAAGAATCTGAGAACGCAGAAACACAGAGAGACAGAGAGACAGATCCAATCTCGGAGGGGCTCTCGCCCCTCCCACGCCATGGAGGCTAAGGACCAGAGGGGAAACCCTTCTCCCATCTAGGGAGGAGGTCAAGGAAGAAGAAGAAGGAGGGGGGATCTCTCCCCCTCGCTTCCGGTGGCACTGGAGTGCCACCAGGGGCCATCATCATCACCGCAATCTTCACCAACAACTTCACTGCCATCATCACCAACTCTTCCCCCCTCTATGCAGCAGTGTAACCCCTCTTTTGCCCGCTGTAATCTCTACTTAAACATGGTGATCAACTCTATATATTATTTCCCGATGATGTATGGCTATCTTATGATGTTTGAGTAGATCCGTTTTGTCCTATGGGTTATTTGATGATCGTTATTGGTTTGAGTTGCATGTTTTATTATTGGTGCTGTCCTATGGTGCTCTCCGTGTCATGCAAGCGTGAGGGATTCACGCTGTAGGGTTTGCAATATGTTCATGATTTGCTTATGGTGGGTGGCGTGAGTGACAGAAGCACAGACCCGAGTAAGTAGGTTGCTTACGTATGGGATAAAGAGGACTTGATACTTTAATGCTATGGTTGGGTTTTACCTGAATGATCTTTAGTAGTTGCGGATGCTTGCTAGAGTTCCAACCATAAGTGCATATGATCCAAGTAGAGAAAGTATGTTAGCTTATGCCTCTCCCTCAAATAAAATTGCAATAATGATTACCGGTCTAGTTATCGATTGCCTAGGGACAAATAACTTTCTCGTAACAAAAAGCTCTCTACTAAAACTAATTTAGTTGTGTCTTTATCTAAACAGCCCCTACTTTTTATTTACATGCTCTTTATTATCTTGCAAACCTATCCAACAACACCTACAAAGTACTTATAGTTTCATACTTGTTCTAGATAAAGCGAACATCAGGCATGCATAGAGTTGTATCGATGGTCGATAGAACTTGAGGGAATATTTGTTCTGCCTTTAGCTCCTCATTGGGTTCGACACTCTTATCGAAAACTGTTGCGATCCCCTATACTTGTGGGTTATCAAGACCTTTTTCTGGCGCCATTGCCAGGGAGTCATAGCGTGGGGTGAATATTCTCGTGTGTGCTTGTTTGCTTTATCACTAAGTAATTTATTTTTGTTGTTCTTAGTTGTTCTTTATCTTTAGTTATGGATATGGAACACGAAATACCAAAAAAATTAGGTGTACTTGCTGCTTATGGAGATGAGGAACCTCCTAAAACCATCGATGCTCGTTATGTGATAGATATTATGTATGACTTTGATAACCCAGAGAAAACCCCATTCAATTTGGTAATGGGAGATACATTGGATCAACGTGAATACTTTAGGGATTATCGCTTGACTCAAAAAGGGAAACTATTATGGGATCAAATTTATATGTTGGAGTGGTATGCTAGGCAACTATGCTTGAGATATGATTATACTTGTTTCTCTAGGATGAAGTCTCCACACCTTCCCTTTTCATGCAAATTTAATGATAATGAAACCTTGGCTTCTTATGATAGAGGTATATATGACTACTATGATGAGGAACAGATAGAAGAATTTGTTGCTTTTATGGGTGCTTATGAAATTAAATCTATGTTCAAAGAATATGAAAATCTTTATGATGTTGTCTACAGACCTGAAAATTTAGCTATCCTTAAATATTGTTAATAGAATTATGAATACAATTCCGACATTGATGCATTTATTGAGAAAGTCTCCGCTGTCCCAGAAGAGACTAATATTTTGCAGGAATCTATGGAACTGTGAGCTCATTGGATGAAAAAGATGAGGAGGAGAGCGAAGAACAAAAGGAGGAAGAGCGGATTGATCACCCATGCCCACCTTCTAATGAGAGTAACTCTTCAACTCATACATTGTTTAATTTCTCTTCGTGCTTACCCAAGGATGAATGCTATGATGATTGTTATGATCCCGTTGATTCTCTTGAAATATCCCTTTTTGATGATGCTTGCTATGCTTGTGGCCAAGATGCCAATATAAATTATGCTCATGGAGATGAACTTGCTATAGTTCCTTATGTTAAACATGAAATTGTTGCTATTGCACCCACACATGATAGTCCTATTATCTTTTTGAATTCTCCCAACTACAATTTATTGGAGAAGTTTGCACTTATTAAGGATTATATTGATGGGTTGCGTTTTACTATTACACATGATGATTTTGATGAATGTAACATGCTTGTGCTTGCTGCTCCTACTTGCAATTATTATGAGACAGGAACTACATCTCCACCTCTCTATGTTTCCAACACGATAAAATTGCAAGAAACTGTTTATACTATGCATTGGCCTTTACTTTGCGTGCATGAATTGTTCTTTTATGACATGCCGATGCATAGGAAGAGAGTTAGACTTTGTTGTTGCATGATATATGTTACTTTGTGCTCACTACTAAATTATAAATCATTGTTAATTAAAATTGGCTTTGATATACCTTGGGATCCGGGTGGATCCTTTACTTGAGCACTATATGCCTAGCTTAATGGCTTTAAAGAAAGCGCTGCCAGGGAGACAACCCGGAAGTTTTAGAGAGTCATTTATTTATGTTGAGTGTTTTTATATGGTTTAAAAACAACAAAAATAAAGAGGGGAACCCAAAACCTTTTCAAAAAGGAAAGTGAAAGTGAGAGAGGCAAGCATTGTTGAAGTGGGAGCTAGCCTTGAACTTTGTTCATGATCATGGAAACTTTGTGAATCTTGATTACAGAAACTTTTCAACAAAAATAATTATCCCCTTGTACAATTCCATTGTATTATAAAAATAATGTGCCAAGTTTTGCCTTTAGGATCTTTTAGATGCTTGTTGGTTTGTATGGTGCTGGACAGAAACTTTGTCTGTAGTGCGCGATTTTACATTTTTTACTGGAACGTCAAATGGTTCTGTTTCTTTTTGCAATGTCTTTCTATGTAAATTGTCTATTTTTTGCTAATTTTGGAAGAATTTTTCAAGTATCATAAGTATGGTGAATTTTCAGATTATTACAGACTATTCTGTTTTAGACAGGTTCTGTTTTTGATGCATAGTTTGCTTGTTTTGATGAAACTATCGATTTATATCAGTGGATTAAGCCATGGAAAAGTTATACTACAGTAGCTACAATGCAAAAAAATATGAATTGGTTTGCAACAGTACTTAAAGTAGTGATTTGCTTTATTATACTAACGGATCTTATCGAGTTTTCTGTTGAAGTTTTGTGTGGATGAAGTGTTCGATGATCGAGAAGGTCTCGATGTGAGAAGAAGGAAGAGAGGCAAGAGCTCAAGCTTGGGGATGCCCGAGGCACCCCAAGTAAGTATTCAAGGATACTCAAGCATCTAAGCTTGGGGATGCCCCGAAAGGCATCCCCTCTTTCTTCAACAAGTAGCAGTATGTTTTCGGATTCGTTTCGTTCATGCGATATGTGCAATCTTGGAGCGTCTTTTGCATTTAGTTTCCATTTTTATGCACCATGCTGGTATGAGATAGTCCTTGGTGGATTTATAGAATTATCTATGCACTTCACTTATATCTTTGAGTATGGCTTTATAGAATGCTTCATGTGCTTCACTTATATCATTTGAAGTTTGGATTGCCTGTTTCTCTTTACATACAAAACCGCCATTTGTAGAATGCTCTTTTGCTTCACTTATATTTGTTAAAGAGTGGGCATATCTTTTGTAGAAAGAATTAAACTCTCTTGCTTCACTTATATCTATTTAGAGAGATGACAGGAATTGGTCATTCACATGGTTAGTCATAAAATCCTACATAAAACTTGTAGATCACTGAATATGATATGTTTGATTCATTGCAATAATTTTGCGATATAAAGATGGTGATATTAGAGTCATGCTAGTGGGTAGTTGTGGATTAGTAGAAATACTTGTGTTGAGGTTTGTGATTCCCGTAGCATGCATGTACGGTGAACCATGATGTGATGAAGTTGGAGCATGATTTATTTATTGATTGTCTTCCTTATGAGTGGCGGTCGGGGACGAGCGATGGTCTTTTCCTACCAATCTATCCCCCTAGGAGCATGGGCGTAGTACTTTGTTTCGATAACTAATAGATTCTTGCAATAAGTATGTGAGTTCTTTATGACTAATGTTGAGTCCATGGATTATACACACTCTCACCCTTCCACCATTGCTAGCCTCTCTAGTATCGCGCAACTTTTGCCAGTACCATAAACCCACCATATACCTTCCTCAAAAAAGCCACCATACCTACCTATCATGGCATTTCCATAGCCATTCTGAGATATATTGCCATGCAACTTCCATAATCATCATATACATGACTTGAGCATTCATTGTCATATTGCTTTGCATGATCGTAAGATAGCTAGCATGATGTTTTCATGGCTTGTCCGTTTTTTGATGTCATTGCTACGCTAGATCATTGCACATCCCAGTACACCACCGTAGGCATTCATATAGAGTCATATCTTTGTTCTAGAATCGAGTTGTAATGTTGAGTTGTAAGTAAATAAAAGTGTGATGATCATCATTATTAGAGCATTGCCCTAGTGAGGAATGGATGATGGAGACTATGATTCCCCCACAAGTCGGGATGAGACTCCGGACTTTAAAAATAAATAAAAGAGGCCAAAGAAGCCCAAATAATAAAAAAGAGGCCAAATAAGCCCACAAAAAAAGAGAAGAAAAAAATGAGAGAAAAAGAGAGAAGGGGCAATGTTACTATCCTTTTACCACACTTGTGCTTCAGAGTAGCACCATGTTCTTCATGATAGAGAGTCTCCTATGTTGTCACTTTCATAAACTAGTGGGAATTTTACATTATAGAACTTGGCTTGTATATTCCGATGATGGGCTTCCTCAAAAGCCCGAGGTCTTCATGAGCAAGCAAGTTGGATGCACACCCACTTAGTTTTCAGTCTGAGATTTCATACACTTATAGCTCTAGTGCATCTGTTGCATGGCAATCCCTACTCACTCACATTGATATCTATTAATGGGCATCTCCATAGCCTGTTGATACGCCTAGTTGATGTGAGACTATCTTCTCCTTTTGTCTTCTCCACGACCACCATTCTATTCCACCCATGGTGCTATGTCCATGGCTCACGCTCATGTATTGCGTGAAAGTTGAAAAGGTTTGAGAACATCAAAAGTATGAAACAACTGCTTGGCTTGTCATCAGGGTTGTGCATGATTTGAATATTTTGTGTGGTGAAGATGGAGCATAGCCAGACTATATGATTTTGCAGGGATAACTTTCTTTGTCCAAGTTATTTTGAAAAGACATGATTGCTTTATTAGTATGCTTGAAGTATTATTATCTTAATGTCAAATGATAGACTATTGCTTTGATTCACTCGTGTCTTAATATTCATGCCATGTTTAGATTACATGATCTAGATTATGCTAGGTAGCATTCCACAACAAAAATTATCTTTTTATCATTTACGTACTCGAGGACGAGCAGGAATTAAGCTTGGGGATGCTGATACGTCTCCGTTGTATTTATAATTTTTCATTGTTCCATGCCAATATTATACAACTTTCATATACTTTTGGCAACTTTTTATAATATTTTTGGGACTAACATATTGATATAGTGCCCAGTGCCAGTTCCTGTTTGTTGCATGTTTTTTGTTTCGCAATAAATCCATATCAAACGGAGTCCAAAAGGGATAAAAACTGACGAAGATTTTTTTTGGAATATATGTGATTTTTGGGAAGAAAAATCCACGTGAGACAATGCCCGAGGGGGCCACGAGGCAGGGGGCACGCCCCTGACCCTCGTGGCCACCCCGTAAGGTGGTTGATGCCCTTCTTTCACCGCAATATAGCTAATATACGGATAGAGATCGTGTTAAAATTTCCGCCCAATCGGAGTTATGGATCTCCGGGAATATGAGAAACGGTGAAAGGGCAGAATCTGAGAACGCAGAAACAGAGAGAGACAGAGGGACAGATCCAATCTCGGAGGGGCTCTCGCCCCTCCCACACCATGGAGGCTAAGGACCAGAGGGGAAACCCTTCTCCCATCTAGGGAGGAGGTCAAGGAAGAATAAGAAGGAGGGGGGCTCTCTCCCCCTCGCATCCGGTGGCACCGGAGTGCCACCGGGGGCCATAATCATCACCACAATCTTCACCAACAACTTCACCACATCATCACCAACACTTCCCCCCTCTATGCAGCGGTGTAACCCCTCTTTTACCCGCTTGTAATCTCTACTTAAACATGGTGCTCAACTCTATATATTATTTCCCAATGATGTATGGCTATCCTATGATGTTTGAGTAGATCCGTTTTGTCCTATGGGTTATTTGATGATCGTGATTGGTTTGAGTTGCATGTTTTATTATTGGTTCTGTCCTATGGTGCTCTCCGTGTCGCGCAAGCGTGAGGGATTCCTGCAGTAGGGTTTGCAATATGTTCATGATTTGCTTATGGTGGGTGGCGTGAGTGACAGAAGCACAGACCCGAGTAAGTAGGTTGTTTATGTATGGGATAAAGAGGACTTGATACTTTAATGTGATGGTTGGGTTTTACCTTAATGATCTTTAGTAGTTGCAGATGCTTACTAGAGTTCCAATCATAAGTGCATATGATCCAAGTAGAGAAAGTACATTAGCTTATGCCTCTCCCTCAAATAAAATTGCAATAATGATTACCGGTCTAGTTATCGATTGCCTAGGGACAAATAACTTTGTCGTAACAAAAAGCTCTCTACTAAAACTAATTTAGTTGTGTCTTTATCTAAACAGCCCCTACTTTTTATTTACAGGCTCTTTATTATCTTGCAAACGTATCCAACAACACCTACAAAGTACTTCTAGTTTCATACATGTTCTAGGTAAAGCGAACATTAAGCATGCGTAGAGTTGTATCGGTGGTCGATAGAACTTGAGGGAATATTTGTTCTGCCTTTAGCTCCTCGTTGAGTTCGACACTCTTACTGGCCCGAAAGTGGAGGCGGGGGGCAGTCGCCGCTGGGCTATGGCTAGTCGTCGCGGGTACGCGCGGGGCGCTGGGCCGAGGCCGCAGCCACACGCGCTGGGCTCCCCTGCAGCTATATTATTATTATTATTATTATTATATTATTATTATTATTATTATTATTATTATTATTATTATTTCTTTCAGTTAAGAAAATAGAAAAGAAAAATGAAAAAGTCTCTCAAAAGTAACTAAAAAGTTTATGATATTTTTGATTGTTCAGAAAATAGAAATTTTCTGAAAAGTAAAATACAAGTTTCTAAAAAGAAAATGTCCATGAATTTTATATAGAAAATAATAAAGTTCATGAATTTTTATTTGGTCAAAGAAAATTTTCTATAAAGAGTAAAAAGTTTAGGATTTTTATTCATGTTTTTCCGCTGCGTAAATAATTATTAGTGCTCTTTGACAATGAAAATAAAAGTTTAGATAGATTTAAGTATTTTAAGAGCATGTTAAAGTGATTATTCAAATGAATATGGTTATGTTATTTTTATGACCAACGTTGTTAATAACATGATCATGTTTTATTATTGAAATTAAATTTGCATTTATTTCTAATATTTTGTCCAACGGTAATATAGATTTAATTGCATAGATAATTATATGTTTAATTTGACCAACATTAGATTAATGCATATGATTGTTATACTGATCTCACTTAAATTCTGATTTCAGGAGGCTTTCACTTGATGAGTTGCGAAAAGATGTTCCGACACTTGGAGGTGACAAATACACTGAGAAGAGGAAGAAAGTAGAACTGCCATTTGTCTATGCTAAGCTGGACTGGGTTGTGGACACTCCATAGCCGGTCTGACCTACAGAGCTAGTAAGAGCGGTCACTGATGGTGATGCTGCATGGGACAAAAAGAGGGAGGATTATGCTCCTTTGGAGATGTCATACTCCATAGAAAACCAAAAGTGGGTCAATGCGAACAAAAAGTGCATGGCATTTATAAAGAATACAATTGAGAGCACCATTGTAGGCTCCATTGCAGAGTGCACTTCTGCAGGGGAGTTGCTTACAAAGATAAAGAGCCAGTTCACTGGCTCTTCAAAGATATATGCCACCCAGGTGTTAAAGTAACTGGTGATAGAACACTAGACATGTGGTAGTCATGGAATAAGAGAGCACAACCTCAGGATGAGCAATATGGCAGCAAAGCTAAAGCCCATGGATGAGGATCTGGAAATCAAACCAAAGCTCCCGGTCCACCTGGACATGGTTTCACTGCCAAAGGAGTTTGAAACCTTTGTTGTAAACTACAATATGTCACCTGGAACATGGGACATTGAAAAGACAATAGCAATGTGTGTCCAAGAAGAGGACAGACTCAAAAAGCCTCACATGGTGGTTCACTTAACTATGTGAAGGATCACAAGAAAAAGAATTACAATCAAAATAGCAAAACTTCCCCCTCAAAGCCACATGGTAAAGCACCCTATCAACATTAGCAGAATCCTTTCCCAGTGGACAAAGACACATGTCTCCACTTTAAGAAGATCGGGCATTACAAGAAAGACCGCTCTGATTGGCTAAAGTCAATCATGCAAAAAGACGTAACAATATAGTTTCATTTGTAAATGAATCCCTGTATACACAGTTTTCAAAATCCACTTGGTGGATTGACTCAGGAGCAACTATTCATGTTGCAAGTTCTTTACAAGGATTCCATTCGACACAGACTACGCAAAGAAGCGAAAGATGCATTGAAGTGGCATACAGAGTTGAAGCAGAAGTCGAAGTTGTCGGTGACATCTCCTTGGAGTTAGCTGATGGATTCAATCTTCTAGTTCGAGATGTTTTATTTGTTCCATCATGTCACAAAAACTTAATTAGTGTTTCTTGTTTGGACAAATATAATTATGAATGTTATTTTGGACATGGAAAGTGTGCCATATGGTTAAATAATGCTTATGTGGGTCATGCTTTACTACATGATGACCTTTATTTGTTATCACTTCCTAAAAAAGTTTATTCAGTATGCAATGTGAAAGAACATGTTTTCGCGTCGAATAAAGAACAAAAGAAAAGAAAGAGAACATTCAACTCATCGAAATTATGGCACTGTCGCTTGGGCCATATTTCCAAGGGGAGAATAGAAAGATTAGTCAAAAGTGAAATTCTTCCCCCGTTAGAATTCTCAGACTTAGAAGAATGCATAGATTGCATTAAAGGAAAGTATATAAAACAAATCAAAAAGGTGCAATCCATAGCACAGGCACACTAGAATTCATTTAAACTGACATTTGTGGACCATTTCCGGTGAAAAGTGTGGATGGATATGACTCGTTCATAACATTCACAGATGACTACTCTCGCTATGGATATATTTATCCAATCAAAAAAAGATCTGAAGCGTTGGATAAATTTAAAATATTCAAAGCTGAAGTTGAAAATTAGCATGACAAAAGAATAAAGATAGTAAGATCCGACTGTGGGGGAGAGTACTACAGTCGGCACAATCCATATGGCCAAGTCCCTAGACCTTTTGCGAAGTTCTTGTAGGAGACTTGCATAGTAGCCCAGTATTCAATGCCGGGCGAGCCTCAGCAAAATGGAATAGCTGAAAGGCGCAACCGTACACTTATGGATATGATGTGCAGCATGATGAGTTATTCCAACTTGCCATTGGGATTATGGATGGAGGCGCTTAAAACTGCCATTCACATTCTCAATAGAGTACCAAGCAAGTCGTTGCCCGAAACACCGTACGAGCTATGGATAGGAAGGGTGCCCTCCCTACAACACTTCAGGGTGTGGGGGTGCCCTGCTGAGGCCAAAATGTTTAGTCCAAAACTGGCAAAGTTAGATCCCAAAACTATGAGTTGCCACTTCATTGGCTATCCAGACAGATCAAAGGGTTTTCGTTTCTACTGCCCAGATAGATATACAAAGTTTGTAGAAACAAGACATGCGGTCTTCTTAGAGGAGGAAATGATGAGGGGGGCTTGGTAGCTCGGAAAATTGATCTTGAGGAGAAGAGGGTGCATGCACCTAATCCGATGATTCAGGAGCCATTTTTCTCACTAACAGTTGCAACTCCACCCATGACAACTATGGGGGTAGACCCGGAAACTGTCCATCAGGAGCCAACTGAACCTGTTGTTGAGCATGAAAGGGAGGTGCAGCAGCAAATTTTAGAAGAGGTGCCAGAAGTTGAGGCACAGAATATGCCAGAAACTGAGGCCCTTAGAAGGTCTATGTAACGCCCCGAGACCAATGTGCAAGGTGTCTCCTAGTTATTAGCCGTCGTTGCCATGTCATTTTCTTGCGTGTTGCATCTTGTCATGTCATCATGTGCATTGCATCATCATGTTTTCGAAACTTGCATCCGTCCCGGTCTCCTCGTTCTCTCCGTTGTCCGTTCTGAGCCCAGACACACTTGCACGTGCCCGCGGCATGTCCGAAATATTATTTTATAAGTGGCCGGAAAATGTTCTCGGAATGGGATGAAAGTTGGCATGTGGTGTTTTTATGTTGTAGGTAGGCCGCCTGCCAAGTTTCATCGCGTTCGGAGTCCGTTTGACGCCCCAACGGATAACTATAGTGGCAGTATAGCCGGTCTAACGTCGGACGTTTTCGGTCTACGAAAACTATTGCCGGGCTTTCCCTCTCTTTCCTCTCTAGCCCATCTACACAGCCCACCTAGGCCCAGCCTACTCCTCCTCGTTCCTGGAGCCGCCCGATCGTGATCCGAGGGTCTGAAAACGGATGAAAACCCCTAATCCTAGACCCCCTGCCTATTTAAGAAGCCCCCCCTTCCCATTTTCAGGTGCCCCTAGCCTTCCCCTACCCTCGGCCGCCGCATCCCCCTCGAAAACCGCACCACCAGCCAGATCCATCCACCTCCTCCTCATTTTCCGGCGCCCTCCACCTCCACCTTGCCACTTGGCACGTAGTCAATGGCTATGCCGTCACCGCCAGCCAGCCTCCTCCACTCCCCTCGTGCCACGCGCCCCTGCCTGCCTTCCACCTCGCGCAGGGCCCGCGGAACCCAGATCGGGGCCCTGGACGCCCATCTGCGCCCAAAACGTGCCATCGCCTGCTCACTCCCGCTGCACCTCCTTGAACCGATCCGGATCGGGAGGGAGCCCGCCGCTCGATGCTCCCGTAGGACCCGCCAGCCACCGGAGCACACCTTATCGCCGTCGACCCCTGCTCCGCGACGCCGCCCAGGTCGCGTCCTGGTCGCCCCCTCCTCCCTTCCTCTGTTTCCCTTCCTCCTTCTCTTATAGCTCTCTCTCTCTCTCTCTCTCTGGCCATGGATAGCGCAGCAGCCCGGAGCTCCTCGTCGCCGCTCAACTTCCGATGTCGCTCGGATTCGTCGGATCCGGCAAGTTTTCATCCAGATCCGTCTGTTCCCTAGCCTTCCCACTGTCTTTGGTCCTCGCCGTCGCCGGAGAGCCATCCGCCATCGTCCTGCTTCCTTTTGTGGCCAGACGCGTGAAGGAGGTCGCCTCCGCATCGTCGGTTGCGCGTGGGCCGGCCTCCTCTCTAGCCTCCTGGGCCGCAAGCACACACAAGGCCTAGATCTATGCCGATTGGGCCTCCTCTCCAGCTGGGCTTGGCCCATGGGTGAGTTCCCCACAGCCCTCCTGTTCAGCCCAGCGATGCAGCAGATTCAGCCCGGTGCATTTTTTTCTTGGTGTGTATTTGTCTAATTTTTCCAGCAAGTGCAAGTTTTGCAGGATGGCCCCTAAACTCCATGCATTTAATAACTTCACAACCGTGCATCGGATCTAAATAAATTATGTATGTAACTTGACTAGAATTTCATCTAGTTTCACAATATCCAACTTTCATCCATGTTTAAAATGTTTAAAATGCTGTTTGTGTAATTTTTGTCCATATGCCATGCTAAAATGCTTTATTTCATAACTAAATAACCGTAACTCTGAATTTAATAAACTATATATGTAAATGGGGTGGAAAAATGCCTAGTTTAACATGGTGGCATCACATTGCATGTTTAACAACTATAAAATATGGTTTAGGGCAGAACAGTACCAAACCTTAAAATTTGCACATGAGGAGTTTCCGGACTTGTTGCTTGTTGTTTCCGGCTTCATTTAAACCTGCCTAGTTAAGTAGTTCTACTATGCTCCACCTCTTGCCATGTTAATCAACATTTAATATTGTTGGGTACATAAAGGAGATCGAACTAAATAACTTTTTGTGGTGTTTCGTCAATAGGCAACTCGTTGCATATTGATCTCCACTTAATTTGTAGAATTGCTTGTGCACTTTACCATGCCATGTCTCCTTAAACCGGACATGCATCATACTTGGTTGTGCATCATGCTATGTTCATGTGGTGGTTGTTTACTATGATGTTTGCTTCTTTCCGGTGTTGCTTCTTCGGGTTGGGTCCGATAACGTCGCGTTTGTGAGGATTTGTTCGACTTCGTCCGTTTGTCTTCTTCGTGGAATCGTTCTTCTTCCTTGTGGGATTTCAGGCAAGATGACCATACCCTCGAAATCACTTCTATCTTTGCTTGCTTAGTTGCTCGCTCTTTTGCTATGCCTATGCCGCGATTCCTACCAATTGCTTATCATGCCACCCATATTGTTGAGCCAAGACTCTAACCCACCTTGTCCTAGCAAACCGTTGCTTGGCTATGTTACCGCTCTGCTCAGCCCCTCTTATAGCGTTGTTAGTTGCAGTTAAAGATTGGAGTTTGTTCAATGTTGGAACATGGATATTTTGTTGGGATATCACAATATCTCTTATTTAATTAATGCATCTATATACTTGGTAAAGGGTGGAAGGCTCGGCCTTATGCCTGGTGTTTTGTTCCACTCTTGCCGCCATAGTTTCCGTCATATCGGTGTTATGTTCCCGGATTTTGTGTTCCTTACGCGGTTGGGTTATAATGGGAACCCCTTGACAGTTCGCCATGAATAAAACTCCTCCAGCAAGGCCCAACCTTGGTTTTACCATTTGCACTAACAACCTATAACCTTCCCTTGGGTTTTCGCGAGCCCGAGGGTCATCTTTATTTTAAACCCCACCGGGCCAGTGCTCCTCTGAGTGTTGGTCCAAAACGGGCAGCCTGCGGGGCCACCTCGGGGCAACTCGAGGGTTGGTTTTACTCGTAGCTTGACCTATCCGATGTGACCTGAGAACGAGATATGTGCAACTCCTATCGGGATTTGTCAGCGCATCAGGCGGCTTTGCTGGACTTGTTTTACCATTGTCGAAATGTCTTGTAACCGGGATTCCGAGCCTGATCGGGTCTTCCCACTAGAAGGAATATCCTTCATTGACCGTGAGAGCTTGTGATGGGCTATGTTAGGACACCCCTGCAGGGATTTGAACTTTTGAAAGCTATGCCCGCGGTTATGGGCAGATGGGAATTTGTTAATGTCCGGTTGTAGAAAACCTGAAGGTGACCTTAATTAAAATACATCAACCGCGTGTGTAGCCGTGATGGTCTCTTCTCGGCGGAGTTCGGGAAGTTAACACGACGTTGGAGTTATGTTTGACGTAGGTTGTTTTAGGATCACTTCTTGATCATAGATTTCTCGAATGTGCTTTGCCTTCTCTTCTCGCTCTCATTTGCGTATGTTAGCCACCATATATGCTAGTCGCTTGCCGCAGCTCCACCTCATACCTTTACCTTACTCATAAGCATAAATAGTCTTGATCGCGAGGGTGTGAGATTGCTGAGTCGCCGTGACTCACAAATACTTCCAAAACCAGTTTGCAGGTGTCGATGTTACCGAGCAGGTGACGCAACCAAGCTCAAGGAGGAGCTCGATGAAGATCTTGTCCTTTGTGTTGTTTCGTTCTAGTTGATCAGTAGTGGAGCCCAATCGGGACGATCAGGGATCTGTGTAGTTTTTGGGGTAGTCTTCTTTTATTTTGGTTCCGTAGTCGGACCTTGATTGTATCTGGTTGATGTAATGCTTTATTCATGTAATTGTGTGAAGTGGCGATTGTAAGCCAACTATGTATCTCTTTCCCTTATGTATTACGTGGGTTGTGTGAAGATAACCTCACTTGCGACATTGCTTTCAATGCGGTTATGCCTCTAAGTCGTGCTTCGACACGTGGGAGATATAGCCGCATTGAGGGCGTTACAGTCTACAAGACACAAAAAGTCAGCTATTTCTACTGATTATAAAGCTTATAACACAGAAATAGTTCATACAGAAAAATATCCCACGTCATATGAAGAAGCCATGAGAAGCCCTCATTGATCAAAGTGGATGAAGGCAATGGAAGACGAGATGAAATCTATGAGTTCCAAAGATGTTTGGGACTTCGAGGAAATTCCTAAAGGAGCCAAAAAAATAGGAGGAAAATGGGTCTACAAAATTAAGTATGACTCTAAAGGGAATATAGAAAAGTATAAAGCTCGACTCGTGGCAAAAGGATTTACACAAAGAGAAGGGATAGATTAGGATGAGACATTTTCTCCAGTCTCATGTAAGGATTCCTTCAGAATCATAATGGCATTACGTGCCCATTTTGATTTAGAGTTACATCAAATGGATGTAAAGACGGCATTATCAACGGGGATTTGAAAGAAAATGTCTACATGAAACAACCCAAGGGTTTTATCATGGAAGGTAAGGAAAATATGGGATGCCGTCTGAAGAAATCCATTTATGGATTAAAGCAAGCCTCTAGACAGTGGTATCTAAAGTTTAATCAAACCATTACAAGTTTTGGATTTAAATAAAATATTGAGGATAACAACATTTTTGCAAAGTTTAAAAATGGGAAATATATTTTCCTAATCTTGTATGTGGATGATATCCTGCTTGCTAGCAGTGATGTTAGTCTACTACAAGTAACAAAGAAGTTCTTATCCTCAAATTTTGACATAATAGATCTTGGTTAAGCGTCATATGTTTTGGGCATAGAAATTCACCAAGATAGGAACAATGGAGTCTTAGGACTATCGCAAAAAGCATATTTAGAAAAGGTTCTTAAAAAGTATAATATGCATGCGAGTAAAGCCACACCTGCTCCTATAGTCAAGGGCGATAGTTTTGGGAAATTCCAATGTCCCAAGAACCAATACGAGATCGATCAAATGAATGCAGTACCATATGCTTCAGCTATTGGCAGCTTACAGTATCCACAAGTGTGCACTCGCCCTGACTTACCTTTTATCACCGGGGTACTCGGTAGATATCAAGAAAATCCAGCATAGAGCACTGGAAGATGGTAAAGAAAGCATTGCGTTATGCGCAAGGCACGAAGGACTACATGATAATATACAGGAGAAGTGATTCCCTAGAGATAAAAGGGTATTCAAACGCAGATTTTGCGGGGGACAGAGATGATAGAAAATCCATGTCAGGATACGTATTCACCCTCGCTGGGGGAGCTATTTCGTGGAAAAGCTCCAAATAGTCGATAGTTGCATCATCCAAAATGTATGCAGAATTTATAGCATGCTTCGAGGACACGAGTCAGGTGATATGGCTAACGAAATTTGTACCCGATTCGAAAGTGGTAGATTGTATTCACAAACTACTAAAGATGTACTGTGACAACCAACCTGCAGTATTTTATGCTCACAACAACAAGTCGAGTAATGCTACCAAAACAATAGAGATAAGGTATTATGTTTTGAAAGATAAAATCCAAGATCAAACTATAACTCTCGAGCATATAAGGACAAAGGATATGCTTGTGGATCCGCAAAACGAAAGGCTTACCACCCAATGTGTTCAAGGAACACTTAGCCGACATGGGTTTAAGGGAAATCCTTATGATTCCTGGATAGGCCCAAAAGGAACATAATTTTTTTCTGAACAAAACGTATGTTGTAGCTGTATGATTCTATCGGCATTTAAGCTCTGACAATGAAACATTCTCTATGTACCAATATGTGATGAAACAAATAAACTAGAAAGTATAAGGTTAAAAGTAAATTTGAGATCAAGGGGGAGAATTGAAGGAAATACTCCCTAGAGGCAATAATAAAGTTGTTATTCACATTTACTTATATCATGATAAATGTATATTATTCATGCTAGAATTGTATTAATCACAAACTTAGTACATGTGTGAATACATAGACAAACAGAGTGTCACTAGTATGCCTCTACTTGACTAGCTCGTTAATCAAAGATGGTTAAGTTTCCTAACCATCGACATGAGTTGTCATTCGATAAACGGGATCACATCATTAGAGAATGATGTGATTGAAATGACCCATCTGTTAGCTTAGCACTTTGATCGTCTAGTTTATTGCTATTGCTTTCTTCATAACTTATACATGTTCCTCTGACTATGAGATTATGCAACTCCCGAATACCAGAGGAACACTTAGTGTGCTATCAAACGTCACAACGTAACTGGGTGATAATAAAGATCCTCTACAGGTGTCTCCGATGGTGTTTGATGAGTTGGCATAGATCGAGATTAGGATTTGTCACTCCGATTGTCAGAGAGGTATCTCTGGGCCCTCTCGGTAATGCACATCACTATAAGCCTTGCAAGCAATGAGTAAAGAGACTTGCTGGTAACGAGATTGAACTAGGTATGATGATACCGACGATTGAATCTCGGGCAAGTAAGTTAGTTGCAAGATGTTGCAGTACGGAACGAGTAAAGAGACTTGCCGGTAACGAGATTGAACTAGGTATGATGATACCGACGATCGAATCTCGGGCAAGTAACATACCGATGACAAAGGGAACACCATATGTTGTATGCGGTTTGACCGATAAAGATCGTAGAATATGTAGGAACCAATATGAGCATCCAGGTTCCACTATTGGTTATTGACCGGAGATGAGTCTCTTTCATGTATACATAGTTCTCGAACTCGTAGGTTCCGCATGCTTAACGTTTGATGATGATATGTATTGTGAGTTATGTGATTTGATGTACTGAAGGTTGTTTGGAGTCCCGGATGTGATCACAGACATGACGAGGAGTTTCAAAATGGTGAAGACATGAAGATTGATATATTGGAAGGTTATGTTTGGACACCGGAAATGTTTTGGATAGGTTCAGGCATTTTTCGTAGTACCGAGGGGTTATCGGAACCCCCCAGGGGGTTAACGGGCCTTCATGTGCTTTGGTGGAAGAGAGGAGGAGGCGGCCAAGTGGAGGGGCATGGCTCCCCAAGCCCAATCTGAATTGGGGGGGGGGGGGCGCCCCCCTTTTCTTCTCTCCCTCTTCCCTTTCCTTCCCCTCCTAGTTGGACTACGAAAGGGGGGAACCTACTCCTAGTAGGAGTAGGATTGCCCTCCCTTGGGGCGCACCCCATGAGCCCGGCCGACCCCCTCCTACACTCCTTTATATACGGGGGAGGGGGCACCCCATAGACACACAAGTTGATTTCTTAGCCATGTGCGGTGCCCCCCTCCACAGTTTTCCACCTTGGTCGTATTGTCGTAGTGCTTAGGCGAAGCCCTACGTCGGTAACTTCATCATCACCGTCAACACGCCGTCGTGCTGACGAAACTCTCCCTCGGCCTTAGTTGGATCTAGAGTTCGAGGGACGTCACCGAGCTGAACGTGTGTAGATCGTGGAGGTGTCGTGCGTTCGGTACTTGATAAGTTGGATCGCGAAGACGTTCGAGTACATCAACCGCGTTATTTAACGCTTCCACTTTCAGTCTATGAGGGTATGTGGACACACTCTCCCTGTTCGTTGATATGCTTCTCCTAGATAGATCTTGCGTGATTGTAGGAAATTTTTTGAAATACTACGTTCCCCAACAAGAATGTTAGGTTGATCTCTCTCCCATTCGAGATCAACGGGTCGAACGAGCCCTTGCATCGTGCCCTGATTGGGGGCGCCCAACCAAACCATGGTTGGTGGGCCCCTATCGCCAGTGCAATATAAAGAGGTGGGGTGCTGGGGCACACATCACGAAGTTGACCATGCACCACAACACCACCAACACACCAATGCGATCTAGGGTTGCGCTAGGCCGACGGGAGGCTCCGCCGCGCGCCACCTCGCCCACACTCCGCCATCATCATGCGCCACAACACCACGACGGCCTCTGGCTCGAGCTCGTCAGCCAAAGGAGAAGGTAGGTTCACCGGAATCACTGGCCTACACCGATCCAGAGAATCTATCATGATGGAAATTTCCTCACAACACCCCAGAGAGAGGATATGAGCAACAGAGAGGAATGCCTTACTAAACCGTAAATGTTGGAGGTGAGGTAGCCGTGGCAGAGCAACACTGTCGAGCCCGGGCCAGAAACCAGAGGAGGCGTCCCAGCCGCGCCTGCGACCCGCGGCAACCAGTATGGTTGTGGCAGGGGGGCGGAAGTCGTTGTGGCGGCGGGGGTCGATGGAGAGCACCGAGGGACAGACGGGCTGGTGAGCAACATCGCGGAAGAGCGCCGGAGCTAACTGGAATCGGTGGTTCCGAGGCAGTGTTGTGGTCATGGGGCTCGGTTGAAAGGGTAATCTGGGCTGAGAGGGAGAGAGGGGGATGGGGATATAGAAAACTGGGAGGAGGTGGGTACACTGGGGAGGTTAGTTGTTTTCTACGGAGAACAAGCAGGATGTTAGCGCTAAGCAGGTGAGGTGGGCGTGGGTGGTGGAAACAAACAACACATCTTATCGTATCATTGGTAGATATGCATTTGTATAGAGGGGTTTGTGTTCTAGTGCACCCGCCAGCCACCTGTGTGCAAAGCACATCGGTAGAACTGGTCTCATGAATGTGGTCATGTAATGTTGGTCCAGGCCGCTTCATCCAACAATACCGCTGAATCAAAATAAGACGTTGGTGGTAAGCAGTATGACTATTATCTCCTAAGGGAGTCCTGGACTAAGGGGTCCTCGGGCGTCCGGCCTATTATCTGTTGGCCAGACTGATGTGCTGTGAAGATACGAAGACCGAAGACTACACCCATGTCCGGATGGGACTCTCCTTGGCGTCGAAGGCAAGCTTGGCGACGGAATATGTAAATTCGCTTCTTTGAAACCGACCTTGTGTAACCCTAGATCCTCCCGGTGTCTATATAAACCGGAGGACTTAGTCCGGATAGGATATACTCAATACCTTAGTCATACGGGCTAGACTTCTAGGGTTTAGCCATTACGATCTCGTGGTAGATCAACTCTTGTAAAACTCATATTCATCAAGATCAATCAAGCAGGAAGTATGGTATTACCTCCATAGAGAGGGCCCGAACCTGGGTAAACATCGTGTCCCCTGTCTCCTATTACCATCAACCTTAGACACACAGTTCGGGACCCCCTACCCGAGATCCGCCAGTTTTGACACCGACATTGGTGCTTTCATTGAGAGTTCCTCTGTGTTGTCGCTGAAAGGTTTGATGGCCCCTTCAATCGTCAATAATGACACTGTGTCTGGAGAAACTTTCCCCCCTAGTAGATCTTTGTGTTCGGAGGATTCGCACTACGGGCCAACTTGTTTGGCCATCTGGAGCAGATCGAAAGCTATGCCCCTGGCCATCAGGTCAGATTCGGGAGCTTGAACTACGTTGCGGACATCCGTGGAGACTTGATCTTTGCCGGATTCGTTATCGCGGTGGCCACTCCCGGTCATCCCGATGATCATGACCTAAATTTGTCTTCGGGCCGTATCTAGGAGATCGCTCCTATAACCTCTCTGGCCCTAGAGCCGGAGCAGGCCGCGCCATCCAAAGACGGGAGGACTAACCCCACCTCGAAGGCCGCAGACTCCACGACGTTGGAGCCGCATATGGACCTGGTCTCACACGATGCCTATGCCACTGGAACGCCAGAATCGTCCCGTCGGTTCCGAACCGCATGAGCCTGTGGACGCCGAGCTTGACCGTTTATCGATCTTCAAATTCAGCGCCACAAACATCTTCCAGCACTCGCCTTTGGGCGATGTGCTAAACTCATTAAAAAACCTGTCCTTGGCGGAGTACTCTCAGCCGAACTATATCCGGCTCGAACTAGGGGCTGACGGTGGAGAATTGTGCTCCCCACTGTCGGTGTCAAAACTTGCGGATCTCGGGTAGGGGGTCCCGAACTATGCGTCTAGGCGGATGGTAACAGGAGACGGGGGACACGATGTTTTTACCCAGGTTCGGGCCCTCTTGATGGAGGTAAAACCCTACTCATACTTGAAGCGGGCATGTGTTGCTTGGAGCTGAAAAGTTGGCACCCTTTGCAATATTTAACTAAATCCTTGGCGTCATCTAAAGCAGTCGGCCAAAAGAAACCGTGGCGGAAGGCTTTGGCGACGAGTGATCTTGAGGCCGCATGGTGGCCGCATTCTCCTTGGTGAATGTCTCTGAGGATTGCAATGCCCTTCTCTTGCTCGACGCACCGTTGGAGGACTCCAGTGACACTGCGCTTGACTAGTTCTCTGTTGACGATTGTGTATGCTCCGGCTCGACGTTGGACTTGTCTTGCCTCTGTTTCGTCAGCCGGCAGATCTTGGTTTACTAGGAAGTTGAGGATGGACTGAGCCCATGACGGAGCCGTGACTTCTCCTACTGCGAATGTGGCTACTGCCACCAGGGTGGGCGGGCTGGGTGGTGAAATGCTGGAGTCGGCCGCCGGCTGTTGTGTTGGTGCAGTCCCTGGGCCGGCTATTGTAGTCCTCGAGCCGGCTACTGCAGTCCCCGAGCCGGTTGCCGAAGCCCCCGGGCCGACTAATGAAGTCCCGGGGTCGCCCGCTTGGTTCTTTGAGCCGGACCCGGCCGCGTCGGGGTCAGGCGGCACGAAGATGGAATCGGACTCTGGAGACGGCTTGATGGATGGCTTGAGGAGGCGTTGTAGAGCGACGCCGGTTGGTATTGCTTGCTGAGTGGAGCCTATTCGAGCCAGGGCATCGGCTGGCTCGTTGTCGGCTCGCGGTACGTGGAGGAACTCGCATCCTTCAAAGTATCTGCTGAGTTGTTGGACCAGGAAGCGGTAGCTTGCCATATTTGCGTCCTTGGCGTCCCAGTCGCCGGATGATTGCTGGACCACCAAGTCCGAGTCGCCATAACATAGGATCCGGCGGATGCCGAGTTCCTTGGCAAGCTGGAGCCCGTGTATGAGCGCCTCGTACTCGGCCACGTTGTTGGAGGCGGCAAAGTGAATTTGTAGCGTGTATCTGAGCTTTTCGCCTTTGGGAGAGGTAAGGACGATGCCGGCTCCCAAGACGGTGCGCATCTTGGACCCATCAAAGTGCCTGCGCCAATGGGTGGAGTCGGGAGACGGCGGCAAGTACTGGGTCTCGGTCCAGTCGACGAGGAAGTCGGCCAGTGCTTGGGACTTGATGGCGGTGCGGGGCTGGTAGAAGATCGTGTAAGGGGCCAGCTCGATGGCCCATTTCGCCACCCGGCCGGACGCGTCCCGGCTGCCTATGATCTCGGCCAGCGGGGCGGTGCATACGACCGTGACGGGGTGCTCTTGAAAGTAGGGCTTCAGCTTCTTGGCGGTGAAGTACACGCCGTAACACATCTTCTGGTAGTGCAGGTAGTTCTGCTTTGAAGCGGACAACACCTTGCTCAAATAATACACCAGCCTCTGAACCGGCTGGGCTCGGCCTTCTTCTGGGCGTTGGACTACGATGACGGTGCTGACCACTCGGCTGGTTGCGGCAATGTAAAGGAGCACGGGCTCTTTCTCAGTCGGTGCCGCCAGGACGGGCGGCGTGGCCAGCATCTTCTTCAGCCCGTGAAAAGCTTGGTCGGCCTGGTCGTTCCACTCGAAGTGAGTGCTCTTCTTCATGAGGCGGTAGAGGGGGAGAGCCTTCTCTGCGAGCCGGCTGATGAAGCGGTTCAAGGAGCCAAGCATCCGGTGAACTTTTTGATGTCTCGAAGCTTGGTGGGGATCGCCATTCTCTCGATGGCCTTGATCTTCACCGGGTTGCATTCGATGCCGCGTTCGGAGACCAGGAAGCCTAGGAGCTGGCCGGCTGGCACTCCGAACACGCATTTCTCAGGGTTGAGCTTGATTTGGAACCGGTGTAGGTTCTCAAACGTTTCCTTGAGGTCTCCCAACAAAGTGCCGCGCTTCTCCGTCTTCACCACAATGTCGTCCATGTAGACGTGGGCGTTTCTGCCGAGTTGCTTGAGGAGGCACTTCTGCATGCAACGCTGAAAAGTGGCACCGGCATTTCTTAAGCCGAATGTCATAGTCAGGTAGCAGAAGGCTCCAAATGGCGTGATGAAGGCGGTCTTCAGGCGGTCGTCCGGATCTAGCTTTATCTGGTGATATCCTGAGTAAGCATCCAAGAAACTCAATAGCTCGCATCCGGCCATGGAGTCTATCACTTGGTCAATCCTTGGCAGGGCAAAGGGATCTTTGGGGCAAGCCTTGTTGAGGCTCGTGTAGTCTATACACATGCGCCACTTGTTATTCTTCTTTAGCACAAGGACCGGGTTGGCAAGCCACTCTGGAAAGAAAACTTCCATAATGAAGCCGGCTGCTAGAAGCCGGGCTATCTCCTCTCCCACAATCCTGCGTTTCTCCTTCGACAGTCGGCGAAGGGGTTGTTTGACTGGCTTTGCGTCTTCTTGGACGTGTAGTTTGTGCTCGGCGAATTTCCTCGGAACACCCGGCATGTCCTTGGGGGACCATGCAAAGATGTCCCGATTCTCATGGAGGAAATCGGCGAGCTCGCCTTCCTATTTGCTGTTTAGGCTTGCCCCGATGACAGCAAACCTCTCTGGATGCTTGGGGTCAAGAGGTATCTTCTTCGTCTCCTTGGCCGGTTGGAAGGATCCTTGAGCATCGTGCTCCTTGGGGTCGGGGGACACGGCCGACTGCTTGCCCGCTATGGCCACGACTCGGTCCAACATCTTCTTTTCTTCGGCAATCACAAGGGACTCGGCCAGCCGGCTGCTGGCTGCCGCGCACTCAGAGGACTTCTTGTAATCACCGGCTATGGTGATGATGCCTTTGGTACTTGGTATCTTCATCTTGAGGTATGCATAGTGGGGAACTACCATGAATTTGGCCAAGGCAGGTCGGCCAAGCAATGCATGGTAAGGGCTCTCCAGGTCCACCACTTCAAACCAGATCGCTTCCCGGCGGAAATGCTCCTTGTCCCCAGAAAGTACATCAATCTTGATCTTGCCAATGGGGGCGCAGGACATGCCAGGTACGATGCCATGGAACACTGTTCGAGTAGGCATGAGCTGCTTCGTCTTGACATTTAGCTTCTCCAGGGTGTCACGGTACAGGATGTTGATGCTGCTCCCGCCGTCTATCAGCACGCGGGAGAAGCGGGCAGCGCGTCTGTCCGTCGCGAGGGTGGCTTCCAGGACCAGCGCATAAGAGCCGGGAGACAGCATCACCTCTGGATGGTCGGCCCGGCTCCAGCTGATGGGCTTTTCTGACCAATGCATGTGTTCGGCGGGGTTGGCAGCGACCACGCTGACTTCCTGGTGCTCTCAGTGTTTGCTGCGCCAGTCTTCGGGCTGGCTCGTAAAGACGATGTAGGTCGCTTGCTCGTCTGGGAATTCGTCATGCACGGCTCCGACTGCGGGCCGAGCGGCCGGAGGCGGCGGGCCGGTGGGCGGAGGCGGCACGAGCCCCTCGCCTTTAGAGATTCGGGTGAGCCAATGGCACTTCCGGGTTGTGTGGTTGGACGGCTTCGCGCCGCTGTGGAACTTGCACGGGGCGTCAAGAGTTTGCTCGTAGGAGAAAGCCGGCCGCCCTTGGGCTTCTTGGGCGCGGGTCGCCCTTCAGGCGGCGCCTCTTCAACTGTGGCCACCTGCCGACTAGCGGGAGGCGGCGCGGGGCCCTTGCGCTTGTGGTCGTTCGAGTGTGGGCGTCGGCCGGAATCCCCAGCCGGCGTCTTGAGCGCCAGGTTGAGTACTTTTCCGGACGCGTCTACCCGAAGCTCGGTCTTCATCGAGGAGTCGGCGGTGGCGTACTTGTCGGCTATGTCCAGAAGCTCGTCGAGGGTAGTCGGCTCGTCGCAGAGGAGCTTGTGCTTGAGGAGGGTACCTTCTCGGCACCCGGCCGTGAAGTATTATATGGCTTGCACCTCGTGCACCCCTTCGCAAGAGTTGCGGAGCTCGGCCCAACGCGTGAGGTTGTCGCGAGTGGACTCGGCGGGGCCCTGTACGCACAGGGAGAGTTGCCTGGGCTTGGGGGCCCGCTTGTAGGTGCTGGTGAAGTTGCGGATGAAAGCTTCGGTGAAATCTAGCCAGCTGTTGATGCTGAGAGGCTTGAGGCTGTTGAGCCAGGTCCGCGCCGTGCCTTGCAGCATGAGGGGCACGTACTTCATGGCAACATGCCGGTTGCTGTTGGCTATGCTGACCGCCGTGGAGTAGTCGATCAACCGATCTTCCGGCTTCACGGAGCCGTTGTACTTGGGCGTGTCTCTTGGGAGCGAGAATCCTTTGGGGAAGGGCTCGTCGCGAATGCGGGGGCCGAAACAAGGCGGGCCGACATCATCTTCTTCTTCCAGCGCCAGGGATCGTGCCAGGCGGTCAATCCGATGGCGGGCGTCGTTCTCGCCGACTCCTTCGCGGCGACCTAGTCGGCCGCTGAGAGTCGGGTGTGCCACTGGCGGTGGGGTGGGATATCTCTCTCCACGGGGTCGAGGCGGAGGCGAGTTGCCCTGCCATTCCATGGCTCGGGGATGGCCGTCCGCGTCTCGCTCGATGGAGATTCGGGTCCGGCTTCGGCTAGCCGCTGGCTCTTTCTCGCGCCGCGCGCGGGTGTTGCTCATAGTTGGTGTCCGGGACGTCGCACCGTGATCTTGGCGCGAGGGAGGGCTTCCCGCGCGGGCATCGGCTTCATGCCGCCGTGCGGCCGCGTCAATCAGTTGCTGGATGCGCCGGGTCATGTGGGGGAGGTCTTCGGCCTCCAAGCCGGCCAACTCGTCTACGGTCTCCTGGGCGGCACGCAAGTTCTTGAGCGGAGTGGCATAGACCGGGCGGTCGACCCCCAGCGTGTCGGCGATGACGGCGCCGCGTTGCTTGACAAGGCCGGCTCGGCTGGGCCCGCCCGGGGCCGGCGTGCCGAAGGCGGCGCGGTCAGCTTCACGCTGGTAGGCCTCTGTGAGGCGTCTCATGGAAGCCAGCCTCCGGCCCTCTGCAAGGAGGGCGAGGCGGCGTGCCTCCAGTGCTTCGTCGTCGGCATTAGCAGGGGGTGGGGTGGACAAGTCGTGGGCCACCGTGTGCGGGGCGTCATGGGTGCTCTCGTCGGCCGGGCCGCCGTGGCCGATGACCATCACCTCGGTGGTGACAGTATCGCGGTCGTCGGTCCGAGGAAGCGGGTCGTTGTAGACCGCGACGTTGGTGGGGAAGGTGTCGAAGGAGGCCGTGTCAGAGTCGACAGGCATTGGGTCGGTGGAGCCAACCGACTCCAGACCCACAGCGGGCTCACTGGAGACATGGAGCTGGCCGAGGAGGTTGGTGAGGTGGTCGGTGCCCGCATCGGAGGCGAGCTCGTCGGAGGTGAGGGTTTCGTCGAGGAGATCGGTGAGGCTGCTCGCCGCACAGACGCTGGTGACGCCTTGCAGCGCGTCATGGCAAGCGCCATCGGGCGTGCCGAGCTGGCTACACTCGCTGGGGAGGAAGAGGGTTCCCATCCAGAACAGGTCTCCGGACGACGGTGCACCTGGCCCCATGGTGGGCGCCAAATGTTGGGTGGTAGGTGCGACATATGCCACTGGGTGGCTTATCATTGTGGTTGCCAGTAAGACGTCGCCGGTGCCTGGAAACGGGATGAGGCGAAGACATGCATGCCGGCGAATCTTACCCAGCTTCGGGGCTCTTCGTGGAGATAACACCCCTACTGCTGCTCTGCGGGGTCTCCGCATGATCACTAGATGGACAAGTATCTACACAATGCTCCTTGAGCTGTTCGGTGGGAGGAGGAAGAAGGACACGGCTAGCTTGCTTCTTCTCCTCGTGTGGTGTCTAGAACTAGCAGGGGGTCGAACCCTTTGCATGGGTGCCCCGGGGGGTTTATATAGGCCTACCCCCCGGGGGTACAATGGTAATCCGATGGGTCGCGGGGCCCAGCCGTCTGTGACTGCGCTTGCCGGCTTCGGTGCCGACTGCTGGGGCCCGTCGGCTGGTGGGTCCCGCTGGCTGCCAACTCCTTGACGACAGACAGGCCCCACTGCCAAGGGTCTTGTCGGTGGCTGGTTACTGTTGCCTCAACCTGATGACGTGGGCTTCATCGAGGTAAGCGTGGCTACAGCGTCGCCGTCCTGCGGGCGATCACTGTAGACTTGCCGCGTCTTATCTCCTTAATGGGGCGTCTTCTTCGAGGGGGGGAAGCGAGCCGGCTGCGGGGAGCCGGCCCCGTCTCGGGCCGACTGGGGGAGACCAGGCCGCCTTCGGGTGTCTCTCTGCCCGAAGGGGCCCACCGCCCCTGGGCCGTACTGGTAGCCCGTCGTGGATGACATCAGGGTCAACATGGCAACAGTGCCGCGCCAGACGGGTCATGGCCACTCCGTACGGCGCACTGTGCCAGGCGTGCTCCGGGATTCGGGGGTGGCAGGCTTCACTGTAGCCATGCCCCATCTCATCGGCGCTAGGTGGATGCAAAATTTGAGGGCACGGTCTCGACCGCTTTATGGGAGCCGACTTCTTGGAGTCGGCCTTCTTGCGGCCGGCTTCTCGAAGTCGGCCCTCTCCAAAGCTTTCTTCATGAGGGCTAAAGTCGGGCCGCCTTCCGAAAGCTGGCCTGGGTGACAGCCAGCAAGGGGAAGGCGGCCCTATGTCTTGGATTCTCAAGAGCCGGACGGGCTCGTAATTTTTTCAGAAGGGCCAGGGGAAGCCGGCTAGGCTACCCATGGCTATTTACTCCGACAAGTTCCATGGTGCGATGTAGCTTTCTGCCTGCTTGGTTGTTGTATCGTGTGTCCGGCAATCATACTGCCGAACGGGGTTTCCAAAGAGTAAAGTCCTGAAAGAGAGAAAAAATAACAAAGCGGGAAGCCCCTAGTGCGGTTGAGCCGCGTTTTGGGGCGTGCCGTAGTCGTGCCCCCACCTATGCCCATGGTATTTTCAATGCGTAATTATGTACGCGTGGCACGGATTTCGCCGTTTGGCTAGGACTGGGTGGGGGCCGCATTGCTATGCGAGCTTGGAACGTGCAAGGCAGTCTTGTTGCAGATTACTCCAGGCGCGCTTGACGGTGTCTGGGTGTTTAATCACCGAACTGGTGGATTGCCTGAAGAGGCTGCTTTGTGCTTCTGCTGTGAGGGCCGCAGTGTGCTCCTCCGTGCGGAGAGAGCGCTCTGTGTTTCCATTGACTGTGATGACCCCCCGAGGTCCTGGCATCTTGAGCTTGAGGTATGCATAATGCGGTACCGCATTGAATCTCGCAAATGCGGTTCCCTGAGCAGTGCATGATAGCCACTGCGGAACGGGACTAAATCGAAGATTAACTCCTCGCTTCGGAAGTTATCCGAGGATTCGAAGACCACTTCCAGTGTGACTGAGCCTGTGCAATGGGCCTCTACACCTGGTATGACGCCTTTGAAGGTCGTTTTTGTGGGTTTGATCCTTGAGGAGTCTATACCCATTTTGTGCACTGTGAACTGATAAAGCATTTTCAGGCTGCCGCCGCCGTCCATAAGGACTCGAGTGAGGTGAAATCCGTCGATGATTGGGTCTAGGACCAGTGCGGCGAATCCATCATGAGAGATACTAGTGGGGTGATCCCTGCGATCGAAGGTGATCGGACAGGAGGACCATGGGTTGAACTTTGGGGCGACTGGCTCCAACGCATATACGTCCCTTAGCGCACGCTTCCGCTCCCTCTTGGCGGTGTGGGTTGCGTATATCATGTTCACCATCCGCACTTGTGGGGGAACCTCTTCTGTCCTCCGGTGTTCCGCGGCCGGGGCTCCTCCTCGTCATCGCTATGTAACCCCTTATCTTTGTTTTCGGCATTTAACTTGCCGGCCTGCTTGAACACCCAACATTCCCTGTTGGTGTGGTTGGCTGGCTTGTCGGGGGTGCCGTGTATTTGACACGAGCGATCGAGTATATGGTCCAAACTGGACGGGCCCGGAGTGCTTCTTTTGAATGGCTTTTTTCGCTGACCGGGTTTAGAGCCTCTGAATCCGGCATTGACTGTCGTATCCTCGGTATTGTCGCTGTTGATGCGACGCTTGTGTTTGTTGCGACGTGATCTGCCATTGCTATCCTTGGTATCCAAAGTGCCATGGTTCTTTGATATGTTATTGCTTCGATCCAGCCAGCTGTCCTCTCCCGCGCAAAAGTGGGTCATGAGTGTTGTGAGGGCTGCCATAGATTTCGGCTTTTCCTGGCCAAGGTGCCGGGCGAGCCACTCGTCGCGGATGTTGTGATTAAAAGCTGCTAGGGCATTTGCATCCGGACAACCGACGATTTGATTTTTCTTTGTCAGGAACCATGTCCAGAATTGCCTGGCCGATTCCTCTGGCTGTTGAATTATGTGTCTCAAGTCATCGACATCTGGTGGTCGCACATAAGTGCCCTGGAAGTTGTCGAGGAATGCGGCTTCCAGATCTTCCCAACAGCCAATGGATTCTGCTGGCAGGCTGTTGAGCCAATGCCGAGCTGGTCCTTTGAGTTTGAGTGGGAGGTATTTGATGGCGTGTAGATCGTCACCACGGGCCATGTGGATGTGCAGGAGGAAGTCCTTGATCCATACCGCAGGATCTGTTGTACCGTCGTATGATTCGATATTTACAGGTTTGAAACCCTCTGGGATTTGGTGATCCATTACTTCGTCTGTGAAGCATAGGGGGTGTGCGGCGCCTCTATACTGGGCTATATCGCAATGCATCTCAAATGAGTCTTGTCCGCTGTGTTCGGCCTGGCCGGATTTACTTTTACTGTATCCGGCGTGACGGTTATCGTCTCGCATAGTGGCGCGCCCTCGTTATCTGTAGATCGATCTTGCGTGTTTTGCTTTGTCCTCCAATACGTCTTACAGGTCTAGCATGTTTCCCCGTGCCTTGGCATTTTTATTTGAGTGGCGTCGAGGTGCGGGCTGAGCTTTTGGCTGAAATGCCTCTCTGTTGCGGCCACGAGGTGGCCGATCAGCCGCGTCATACGCTGGAGATGTAGGTTTTAATGCTTCCTCCTCCAGTCGGGGTAGCAACCTGCGCTTTGGGTACCTCTTGGAGGGGCGTTCGAGTTCATATTCCTCGGCTACAAGGACTTCAGTCCATCTGTCAGCTAGCAAATCTTGATCAGCTTGAAGCTGATGTTGCTTTTTCTTAAGGTTATTTGCCGTGGCTATAAGCCGGCGCTTGAAGCGCTCTTGCTCGACGGGATCCTCAGGCATAACAAATTTGTCATCGTCGAGGCTTGCCTCGTCTTCGGAGGGAGGCATGTAATTATCATCCTCCGCCTCTCCATCTGCCGCTCTCTCGGGAGGGCTGGCTTCTCCATCCTCCTGCTCTAAATCTTGTTGGAGGGGATTGTCGTCATCTCCGGCACTGTCCGGAGTGCTATTATCTCCTATGCCGGTATCACTGCTTTTGCCTTGGCGAGACTTAGAGCGGCGCCGCTGACGTTGGCGCCTGGGTTGCTTCTTTGAGGGGTCATCCTCCGTTGTCCCGTCGCCATTGCCTTCTTTGGATGTGCCACCATATATATATATCATATGATGAGGTGGCTGTCCAGTACCCTGTGGGCAGTGGTTCTTGTTCGTCTCCTGCATCGTCATCCATACCGTCGATGTCTTCGGAGTCGAAGTCGAGCATGTCGGTCAAATTGTCGATAGTGGCTACTAAGTGGGTGGTGGGTGGGTGGCGAATTTCTTCGTCATCCGCATCCCAGTCCTGCAGGACATAGTTCGGCCAGGACTCTCTTGACAAGGAGAGAGACCTTAATGAGTTCAGTATGTCGCCAAAGGGTGAGTGCTGAAAGATATCCGCGGAGGTGAACTCCATGATCGGCGCCCAGTCGGATTCGATAGACATGGGCGCAGGCGGTTCGGAGTCCGTGGCCGTGGAAGAATCTGACAGTTTGGCGTCACGACTCTCGTGAAGGGTAAGGTCGATACTCGGCTCGATCGCCGCTGCGAATGCGGCCTCCGTGGCTGGGTCTATCCACCCGTCCATGGATGGCGCAATTGGCTCCGAATTGAGGGTTGGAGCGGTTGCCGGTGCAGTCTCCTAAACACTGTCCGATGGTAGAGCTAAATCATGCTCATCGTGACCGTGCGGCGCACTCGGCAGGGGCTCGAATCCGTCGAAGATCAAGTCTCTGCGGATGTCGACCGTGTAGTTTAAGCTTCCAAACCTGACCTAGTGGCCAGGGGCGTAACTCTTGATCTGCTCCAGATGGCCAAGCGAGTTGGCCCGCAGTGCGAAGCCGCCGAATACGAAGATCTGTCCGGGGAGAAAAGTCTCACCCTAGACTGCATTGCTATCGATGTTCGAAGGAGCCATCAAGCCTGACGATGACGACACAGAGGAACTCTCAATGAAAGCACCAATGTCGGTGTCAAAACCGGCGAATCTCGGGTAGGGGGTCCCTAACTGTGCGTCTAGGCGGATGGTAACATGAGACGGGGGACATGATGTTTTTACCCAGGTTTGAGCCCTCTCGATGGAGGTAAAACCCTACTCCTGCTTGATTGATCTTGATGATATGAGTATTACAAGAGTTGATCTACCACGAGATCGAAGAGGCTAAACCCTAGAAGCTAGCCTATTGTATGATTGTTGTTCTTGGTCCTACGGGCTAAACCCTCTGGTTTATATAGACACCGGAGGGGGCTAGGGTTACACAGAGTCGGTTACAAGGAAGGAGATCTACAAATCCGTATTGCCAAGCTTGCCTTCCACGCCAAGGAGAGTCCCATCCGGACACAGGACGAAGTCTTCAATCTTGTATCTTCATAGTACAACAGTTCGGCCAAAGGATATAGTCCGGCTGTCCGGATACCCCCTAATCTAGGACTCCCTCACCCACCCACCACCCACTTCATAGCCACAATCGAGGATTCAACCAATACACTTGATTATGACTCCGTGAATATCGATGACATGGACAATGATGCCGATGACAACAAAGACCCCGTGGATACAACTAACGAACAAGATGAACGAGAAGATAGGTAGGTTAGCCCTGCTAAACAGGCCACACATGAAGATTCGAAGGACGACAATTACCTTCCGCTCTTTGAGGATGAGGTGGGCCTCGACACTGAGGATTTCATCATGCCCGAGGAACCTCGTGAGCAGGAGCGCTTCAAGCGCCAACTAATAGCCACAACAAGGAGCCTGAAAAAGAAGCAACAACAGCTTCAAGCTGACCAAGATCAACTCAATGATAAATGGACCGAAGTCCTAGACACCGAAGAATACGGCCTTAGTGGACTAGCCAAAAGCTACCCGAAGCATAGATTGCTACCCCAGGGCGACAATGAGGCGCTGGAGCCCGTACCATCATCGCACAATGCGGCAAGTCAACCACAACTGGGCCCAGGTAAAGCGGCAACTCAGGCCGAACACCAGACCACCCCACCTCGCAGTAAAAGCAAGAACAAAACAGCTCGGGATTACACATACGACCGTCAAAAAGACTTGGGTAGCAAAGCAGGACACTCAAGAGCGATCTACAGATCACAAGGATATACCTCAACATATGACGATAGCCACCTATTTGGACATGGCAAACCTAGCCACACCCGGGCTGAAAACCGCAAATGGATTCTGTCGGAGATACGCCGCAGTGTGTCCCAACATAGAGGCGCCACACACCCTCTTTGCTTCACAAATGAAGTAATGGAGCATGAATTCCCAGACGGGTTCAAACCCATGAATATCGAATCATATGATGGAACAACGGATCCGCGGTATGGATCGAGGACTTCCTCCTCCATATCCACATGGCCCGCGGAGAAGACCTTCATGCCATCAAATACCTACCACTAAAGTCAAAGGACCAGCTCGGTACTGGTTAAACAGTCTTCCAGAAAATTCTATCGACAACTAGGAGGATTTGGAGGACGCCTTTCGCAACAACTTCCAAGGAACATATGTCCGGCCACCAGACGCCGATGACTTAAGTAACATTGTCTAGCAGCCCAGAGAGTCAGCCAGGAAGCTCTGGACCAGGTTCCTAGATAAAAAGAACCAAATCATCGACTGTCCGGACGCGGAGGCCCTTGCGGCCTTTAAACATAGCGTCCAAAATGAATGTCTTGCACGCCACCTCGGTCAAGAAGGACCTAGATCCATGACAGCCCTTACCACTCTAATGACCCGCTTTTGCACAGGAGAAGACAGCTGGCTCGCTTGTAGACACAACAACGCCAGCGACTCAGGCACTTCCGAAATACGAGACGGCAATGGCAAGCCACGACAAAGCATACACAACAGTCGCAATGATAATGAAAGATCACGTGACACAGCGGTCAACGCCGGATTTAGCAATCCCAAGCCCGGCCAACGGAAAAAGGCATTCAAGGCAAACAGTGACGGACCATCCAAACTAGACAGGATATTGGACCGGCCCTACCAGATTCATGGCCACCCCAAAGAGCCAGCTAATCACACCAACAGAAGTTGTTGGTTCCTCAAGCAGGCCGGCAGGCTCAACGCCGGACACAATGGAAATGGGCCACCAGGCAATAGGGACAACAGAGCGGCTCACCAGCTAAATGCCGGAGGGCGGAAGCAATTTCCCCCTGAAGATCGATCAAATCCGGAACATAAATAGCAGTTCGGCTTCCATTGCCCATCTCGTATACCTGTGAAAACTATACCGCGCATACATAATTACGCACTCAAGATACCATGGGCGTTGACAGAAGTATAATACGGACAAGTCTGCAGGCACTCCGGTAACATTCTTTTACCGCTCTCCTATTTTCTTTTGTTTCATTATCTCTTAAAAGCAGGTGGCGTAAAGGGGAAACACCTACGACTGACCCCATAGGAGTTCGGATTCGTACACTCACCTACGGGGCTACCCCCTTCAAGGATTCCCCTCGCTGAGGACAGGCGGCGCAGACGTGCGACAGGAGGTCCAAAATAACTTTTTGTAGACTACACTCTTTTTTCGAGCCTGTAACATGCCTTTTTCCCTCTGCCTTCTTCCCAGCACATATCAAATTGCCGGGGTCGTGGCCCTTATGTATATCAAGTAACCATTGGCATATCACTCAGGTCCCAGTTCAGATTATCCGAATTAATCACTCGCGTCTTGTCGCAAAATGAATACGCCTCCTATGGTCGTTTCTTAGATATACCCCGGCTTAACTTGCCAGGGGCTCGGTACGGGAACAAATGGGTTGCCAATAAAGTCCGAACAGCTCTTACAGCGTACTTCGGCGTCACGAGTTTGGCCTTATATGCATCAGCTTCGAATCATGTCTTGGGTCAATAGTTGGGTTGCCCAGCTCCTGTGCTTGCTACCCTACATTCCGCTCTATCGGCTAGGGTAGTAAAGGGAGAACTACTAGAATTGTGCTACGGGTTCACCCGGTGACGCACCTCAGTAGAGAATGCCGAAAACTGACTGTCATGATCTGGCGAGAGCTGGTCAACCACTCGATGACTTATCGGAATCTCTAGCGATTCCTCCATGTCACATGAAGGACCTCTTTTCTGGTCAATTATGTAAATGCATAATATGAGTAAGTCGCATACATACTAGGGGCTATGTCGTAGACCCACCGTAAAACTCCTACGGCAAAGTGGAAGTGTTAACGCCCTATAGTCTGGTTGCCTGGTTCGCCGCATTGACACCTCCTTCACGGACCAAGACTTTGGGTCAAGAGTGATCATATGTTTTTTCGAACACCCCTGTACATCCTACAATGGGGCCGAAGCTGACGACTGGAAAACTTTCAGATTATATTAAAACGGCCGCACAGGTGGAACACAAGCTTTCGAGCAAAATATATAAATAGATTTACTATAAAATTGTCTCGTACAATTCTCATACACTTCACTCGAACATTATGTCTTTCGAGCATTGACCCTCTATCAAGCGGGCGGCTACAAGGACGTCTTCACAATAATTCGCCGTTTCGTAGAGGTCCTTGCCCTTGGTTGGACTCTTCATCGCAACGTCGATGGCCTTCATATTCCCCCAGAACGTCTTGACTCGGGCAAAAGCCATCCGTGCACCTTTGATACACACGGATCGCTTCACAGCGTTGATACGCGGCACTGCGTCAACAAGCCGTTGCACCAAGCCGAAGTAACTATTTGGAACGGGCTCAGTTGGCCAAAACTGGATTATGACATTCGTCATGGCAGCACCGGATATCCTATGAAGCTCGGCCCACTGGGACATCTGCTCATTCAGCAACAGGGGCGCTTTGAGGCGCCGAATTGTGACCAGAAAAGCTTCTTCGTTGCATACCCGTCTCGCGCCTGATAATACTGCACCGCATCGGAAGAACTCTTCAGCAAGTCTAAAAACTCGTCCGGAGAACTCCACAATTGGTGAAGCTGAGCATAGTTTGGATTGCCGAACTTAGCCTGTAGCAAAAATGGCTTACTAGCTGCAATCTCCCCAGCTACTCCGAATACATACCTTGCGACTCGTCAAGATGCATATTGATTAACATAATGTCATCCCCGGCTACATCAAGCTTCCGTTGCAGCTCAGCAATATTCGCAGTCTGGGAAGTAGCCAGGGGGGAAGCAGCCTGTGTTCAAAGTTAATCAGATTAGTCCTCGGATATTTCTTTTGATCCTCCGTTCGCTTCCTATGGGAAGCCAACCTGAGTCTCAGGGGCTACTGTCTGTACATAGGTGTATTTTCTTAATAAAACACAATTGCACATATTATAGTACAAACCTCGAAGCCTCTCAGCAGACTTGCAAAGGCCTCATTCAATCCGCTCTTTGCGGATAGGACCTTTTTTTACCACCGTACCCATCAAGGTACGACATTCCTCTGAAATGGACGCCTGCCTCAGCATGTTCATCAAGATATCCGGCGCCTCTGGGTCTCCGGAGGTAGTCGCAGGAGTACGGTCACCCTTTGAAGGGATCCGTTTATTTGTATCCGGTTGCATTCTGGATTGTTTGGGTCTTCATTGTTCTTCCACGGACCCTGGGCTGCCAAAGGATCACCTTCGTGTAGTGTCTTCGTCATCCTTGGCACCACTTGTTGGTCGGGGGAGACCCTCCACGACGACACCTCAAGGTCGTCTGTCCTATTGGACGGAGAAGCCGGTGGGGGTGTCTCGCTTTCCATCATCTTCAGGAGAAGGTCCCCCGAGGAAGAGGATTGTTGAAGGGGGCTGGGCGCTGAGCTGCAAAAAATATATATTCCAGGCATCATAAGAAAAGAAAGGGATAGGTTTAAAACAGCCTTGTTCGCTTACGATTTGGCTGGAGGCTTTTCCTCATCATGAGACTGTGCTTCGACGTCCTCCAGGCCAGGGCCGCCCCCCAGAGGCGTCTTGCCTCACTTAGGAGTCTGCTTCTCCCAATCTTCTGAGGCGGCCCACTTCTTCCTGGGAGGGAAGGAGATAGTGGCCCCCCTTCACTTTTGTCTTTAGATGAGGGGATTTTTATTCCTCCGGACGCAAAGTCCGAGGTTCCCTGGGAATAGAGGCCATCCTTGGTCCTCTTGTCCTCCGCCTCGTCCTCCTTCTCCGGCACCTGGTATGGTGCTGGGGCCAGCATCCTTGTTAGGACAGGATTCACTGGACCCTCGGGCAGAGGGGCCGAACACATAATCAGTTCCGCCTTCTTTATCCAGCCCTGGAAAAAGATAGCTTGTTCAGTAACATATTGTTGTATGCATGATCACAAAGTATTCAAAAGCCAAGTGCTTACCGGGGTATCCGGACGATTACAGTTAAGGCCAGCGTCCTCAGCAGTATCCGGCCAATGTTTCTGCTTCCTGAAAAATAACTTCCACATACCTTCGTGTGTGGCGCCGAAGAAGTGTTGGAGGGTTTGTGGTCCTTCTGGATTAAAATCCCATATGCGGCGAGGCCTGCGCTGGCAGGGCAGGATTCGGCGAACTAACATCCCTTGGATCACACTAACGAGATTGATATCCCTCTCGAGGAGGGTTCGGATGCGGCTTTGTAAGGTCCACACTTCATCCACTAATCCCCAGTCTAGCCCCTTGTTGACCCATGACGCTAGCCGTAACGGTGGGCCAGGACGAAAGGTGGGGGCAGCTACCCATTTAGTACTACGGGGCTCCGTAATATAAAACCACTCCCACTACCAGTAATTGGAAGCCTCTGAAAAAGAACCTTTTGGCCAGGGAGTGTTCGCGAGTTGGCTGGTTGTAGCACCGCCGCACTCTGCCTGTTCCCCGCCGACTACCTTTGGCTTTACACTAAAGGTTTTGAGCCATAAGCCGAAGTGTGGGAGGATTCAAAGGAAGGACTCGCATGTAATGATAAACGCCGAGACATGGAGGATAGAGTCCGGGGCAAGATCATGAAAATTTAGTCCGTAATAAAACATTAGCCCTCGGACAAAGGGGTGAAGAGAAAACCCTAATCCCTGGAGGAAGTGGGAGACGAATACCACCCTCTCGCTGGATTTGGGGGTCGGGATAACTTGTCCTTGAGCAAGAAGCCGGTGGTGTATCTCCGCGGTCAGATATCTGGCTGCCTGAAGCTTTGTGTTATCCTCCTCTGTAACGTAGGAAGCCACCCATCGGCCTTGGGAGCAGGATTCGGACATGATGGGAAGGCTGAAAGCAATGGAGTCGAACCTTGGGTGCTGGAACTCGGGGTTGGGGAGTGAGGGAGTCCTAGATTAGGGGGGTGTCCGGATGGCCGGGCTATACCTTCAGCCGGACTCCTGGACTATGAAGATACAAGATTGAAGACTCCGTCCTGTGTCCGGAAGGGACTTTCCTTGGCGTGGAAGGCAAGCTTGGCGATACTGATATGTAGATCTCCTACCATTGTAACCGACTTTGTGTAACCATAACCCTCTTCGGTGTCTATATAAACCGGAGGGTTTTAGTCCGTAGGACAACATGCACAACAACAATCATACCATAGGCTAGCTTCTAGGGTTTAGCCTCTCCGATCTCGTGGTAGAACTACTCTTGTACTACCCATATCATCAATATTAATCAAGCAGGACGTAGGGTTTTACCTCCATCGAGAGGGCCCGAACCTGGGTAAAACTTCGTGTCCCTTGCCTCCTGTTACCATCCGGCCTAGACGCACAGTTCGGGACCCCCTACCCGAGATCCGTCGGTTTCGACATCGACATTGGTGCTTTCATTGAGAGTTCCTCTGTGTCGTCGCCATCAGGAAGGATGCCTCGCCCCGTCTTTAAAGACGGCACCGTTGCTAAGGGAGCTTTGGTTGTCGGCCAAACCCTCCGGCTAGGTGGTTTTCTTATGACCGCCTATTCGGCTTCTGCACCGACGATGACCTCTCGAGCCATCGAAAACAATCTTCATGTCAGCTCAGAACTCGCCGAGCAGTTAGATCCAATGGAGCTCTCCTCAATAAACGAGCTCTTGGATCGCATCGCCGCCCTGGGAGTCGCTACGGATTACGACCAGATTGGGCCTAAACCCGATCTGAGAGAGATTAACTCTCCCCAAGTCACCCATCACGTTGCCGTGGTAGAGGGACAGTGCGGCGACCCTTCATCTATCTTAAGGACTAGCTACGTCCGGATTCCCGATCCCTCCAAGCCAGATACCCGTGGAGGGGAGGATATCACTCAAGACCTGAACTTAGAGTCAGGCGACGGGCTGGATTTCATTGGACAGCATCCAGGAATCCAAATTTTCGAGTTTGGAAATTCCTCGGCCTCTGAGCCTCAGATGGGGTGAGGCTTCGGATTTAGTTCCTCCCACCCACCCGAACATAAGTGATCTATCCCAAATTAGGCAAGAGCCCGATGAAATAGTACATCATTACTGGGCCAGATTCCTCCTGGTTAAGAACAGGATAAAGGACTGCCACGAGGAAGACGCATTCTCAATCTTTTGCAATAAGTGCATGGACAAGGGAATCCTCAACGCCATAAGTCACCGTGATATTACACGCTTCGCTGACTTGGTGTCCATCGTACGAAAATACTGTGCGATGGAAAGCGCCTGGAAAACCGAAATAAAATTTTGGGATGATCTGGCCCTGATTACAAACCCAGTCCGAAATAAAAGGGTGCATCATCGCCAGACACCCGGGTCAAACACCAAAAAGAAAAAACCCTATACATTGCATTGAACTGTACTGGAAGGATGGCTTAATGGACCCTGTAAAATTCACAGTACAGAGAACACCACACCAACTCACAGCCTTAGAGCATGTTGGATACTCCGGCAGGTGGCCAAAATTGGCGAAAATCTCCTAATTCCGAAGGCCACAGAAAGCCACCCCAGAGACACCAATACGGTATTAACAGTCTTCGAGACTTTCGCATCAAATAATATGCGAAAAAGGACACTCCACAGCCTTGCCGAAGTCTACCAAGTGGCAACAATAAACCAATGGAGTGACACGGCTATTACCTTTAACGCCAGTGATGAACCTAAATTCCGAACAGCCCGAGAACCAGCCGCATTGGTCCTTAGTCCAATAGTGGACGACTTTCGTCTTACCAAGGTACTCATGGACGGCGGCAATGGATTGAACCTCATTTATGAGGAAACCCTTCAAAAAATGGAAATAGACTGGAACCGCATTGAGCGAAGCAGCACAAACTTTAGAGGAATAATCCACAGTCGGGAAGCGCGCTGTACAGGAAAAATCACACTAGATGTAGTGTTCGGCACGCCGGATAATTACAAGTCCGAAGAGATCACATTCCATGTGGCTTCGTTCAGCAGCGGTTATCACGCTCTGCTAGGGCAGGAGGCATTTACAATCTTCCAAGCAATACCCCATTATGGGTACATGAAGCTCAAGATGCCCGGGCCTAACGGGATCATCACTCTCCCTAGTGATCCGGACATAGCACTCCGCACCGAAAACAAGACAGCCGCACTGGCCCTCGAGGCACTATCTGAAGCCCTAGCGAATGAGGAACTGACCGCGCTGCGCTCTACGGTGAATAGGGACGATGTGGTACTCGACAAAAGATCCAAGTCCACCTCCTTTAAACCAGCGAACGAAATAGTCAAATTCCAAGTCCATCCAACGGACCCCAATAAAACAGCTTCCATCGGGGCACAGTTAAACCCTGATGTAGACGCCGCACTACGAGAGTTCCTATGAGAGAACTGGGACATTTTCGCCTGGCACCCTTCAAACATGCCAGGAATCCCACGCAGGCTGGCCAGCTTAAATATCCAAACAGGATTCAAACCTGTCAAACAGGCTCTTCGGCGTTTTTCCAAACCTAAGAGACAGGCCATGGGAGAGGAGCTAGCAAAGCTATTGGAGGCCGGATTCATCAGAGATATAAAACATCTGGACTGGCTAGCAAACCTGGTAATGGTACCAAAGAAGGACAAATCCTGGCGCATGTGTGTTGATTTTAAAGACCTTAACAAGGCTTGCCCAAAGGATCCCTTCCCCCTCCCCCGCATCGATCAAATTATCGACGCTACCGCAGGACACGATTCGTTGTGTTTCCTCGACGCATATTCCGGCTACCATCAAATCAAGATGGCAGAACCAGCCCAAGCCGCAACGGCATTTATCACACCATACGGCCCATTCTGCTTCAACACGATGCCCTTCGGGCTCAAAAACACCAGCGCAACATATCAGCGCATGATTCAGACATGTCTGGCAAGCCAGATCGGCAAAACAGTGGAGGCATATGTAGATGATGTGGTCGTCAAAACAAGACATGTTGAATCTCTAGTAGACGACTTGAGGCTCACATTTGATAACCTCCGAACATACAACATCAAGCTCAACCCGGAAAAATGCATTTTCGGCGTTCCAGCCGGAAAGCTCTTGGGCTTCATTGTATCCGGTAGAGGAATTGAAGCAAATCCAGCCAAGATCCGAGCTTTGTCGCAACTGGATATCCCAAAGGACCTCAAACAAATACAAAAGTTAACCGGATGCGTGGCGGCTCTAAGCCGCTTTATCTCCCGCTTGGGAGAAAAAGCCCTACCCCTTTACCGCCTCCTTCGGCGCACCGAACACTTCAAATGGACGGATGCAGCCACGGCCGGACTCGACGAAATAAAAGCCATACTGGCAACAAACCCAGTCCTGGCCGCACCAAACATTGGCGAACCAATGCTATTATACATTGCAGCAACACATCAGGTTGTAAGCGCAGTGCTCGTCGTCGAACGAGAAGCGGACGGACACAAATTCCCCCTTCAAAAGCCGGTCTATTATGTGTCCACTGTCCTCACTCCCTGCAAATCACGGTACCCGCATTATCAAAAGATTGCGTACGCGGTATTCATGGCATCCCGGAAGCTACGACACTACTTTCAAGAGTGTTCAATAACAGTAGCCTCGGAAGTACCACTTAACGATATTATAAACAACCGTGACGCAACGGGCCGGATTGCAAAATGGGCCATTGAGCTCCTCCCGTTCGACATAACTTATAAGCCACGGCGAGCCATCAAGTCGCAAGTCTTGGCCGACTTCGTCGCAGAATGGACGGAGGCCGAACTCCCTAAAGAGTACGGCACATATTCAAATTGGATCATGCATTTCGACGGCTCCAAGATGTTGGCCGGACTGGGGGCCGCATCGTTTTGACGTCCCCCATAGGAGACACAGTTCAATACGTACTCTAGATTATGTACATGGACTCCAACAATGCAGCCGAATATGAGGCCCTTTTACATGGTCTCCGGATGGCAGTATCCATGGGCATTCAACGCCTAGAGGTGCGCGGGGACTCGAACCTCGCAATATCCCAAATAAATGGAGACTTCGATGCCAAGGATCCAAAAATGGCAGCTTACCGCAATGCCGTCCTAAAAATGTCAGCTCGGTTCGAGGGGCTTGAATTTCACCATATAGCCCGGGAAAATAATCAGGCGGCAGATGTCCTGGCACGCATCGGCGCAAAACGCGATGTAGTCCCCCCCCAACATCTTCTTGGAAAGGTTGTTCAAGCCATCCATAGTATGGGAAGGGGAGCCAAACAATAACAGCCCGGACCCAACCGCACTGCCCGACACCGAACATCCTGACACAATCGGAGGCTCTGCCAATGAAATAACACCTTCAGCCCACATAATAATGGCTGTCATCGCCCGGTGGACAGAACCATTCCTCGCCTACCTTACTAGGTAGGAACTCCCCGAGGACCAAAATGAGGTACGCTGCATAGTGCGGCGATCCAAAGCTTACAGAGTCCACGAGGGAGAGCTTTATAAGAAAAGCACTACCCGAGTCCTTCAAAGGTGCATCTCCGAAGAGAGGGGCGGAATCTCCTGGCTGAAATTCATGCCGGACTCGGCAGTCATCACGCTGCAGCTCGGTCCCTTGTAAGCAAGGCCTTCCGTACGGGCTTTTATTGGCCGACGGCCCGTGCAGACGCTCAGGACATAGTCCAACGATGCACCGGTTGCCAGCTCTTTGCAAACCAAAGCCATATGCCACCCACCGCCCTCCAAACTATCCCCATTACTTGGCCCTTCGCGGTCTGGGGGCTTGACATGGTTGGACCCCTTAAAGGCAGAACCCACAAGCAAAAATACTTACAGGTCATGGTGGATAAGTTCACCAAATGGATAGAAGCCAAGCCTGATAAGATGGCCGAATCCGGACCGGTGATAGACTTTATATCCGGGGTTGTACACCGTTATGGCGTCCCCCACAGCATCATCACTGATAACGGCACGAACTTCACGGCCGACGAGGTAAAACTCTGGTGCAAAAACATGGGCATCAAGCTCGATTATGCTTCCGTCTATCACCCACAAACTAACGGCCAGGTCGAACGTGCAAATGGTCTTATCATGAGCGGCATCAAACCCAGATTAGTGCGGTCCCTCAAGGAATCTAACACGCACTGGGTAGAGGAGCTCGACTCCGTACTCTGGGGGCTGCGGACCACGCCGAATCGCACCACCGGATACACACCATTCTTTATGGTGTACGGTGCAGAGGCAGTTTTGCCTTGCGACATAATTCATGACTCACCTCAAGTGCGCATGTACGAAGAAAGAGAAGTTGAGCTCGATCGGCAGGATAGCTTGGACGCATTGGAGGAGGAGCTTGACGTGGCAAAAGCCCGTTCCGCATTCTATCAACAGCAGGCTCGAAGATACCAAAGCAAAGAAGTACGGGCCAAAATTACAACGTTGGCGAATTAGTTCTACGACTACCGGACAAGAAAAAGGACAAACTCAAGCCCAAGTGGGAAGGTCCCTTCATAATTGACCAAGTCCTGACTGGTGGAGCGTACCGCCTGCGGGATGCATCGGATAACCGACTCGAGCCGAACCCATGGAACGCAGCCCGTCTTCAAATATTCTATGCCTTGCGCCGGACCCTGTGTTTGTCTCCTTCCTCTGTCCATTTTTTATATATATTTTGTCTTACATTTCTCTTCCTCTCTCTCTCTCTCTCTTATAGCCTTTAAAGGCCCATAAAGTGACGCGCTATCCACGCTCATTAAACCTGGGGGCTTCTTTAAACAGAAGCTTATTCATACGGGCTTCATGCCCAACACATGTGTCACACTTCCACATGTACCCTTTATTCACCATTATATGCATCGATATGACTTAAGTTTTGGCCAACCTGGGTTGCCTGGCTCCTCTGCTTACCCCTACGTTCCCGATTGTTCGGCTAGGTGGTAAAGGGAGCACCTCTGCGATTGTTACTGCCAGGTCAGACGGACGTGTACCTCAGACTTGGTGAAGCCGAAAGCTAGCGTTCTTAAGGGAATATTCGGTCGGTGAACTAAAGATGATCTTTTTTATTTTTATCTATACGCCCCCAGATGTTTTTCCTGCGTTTCTTTTCGCAGCATGGACATGCACCTTAGGGCATGCCTCCCAAGGAAAGGAACCCCTAACGAAACTATTCTCCCTGGAAGATGTTTCTCACTAACCATGTAATATAACATAACTAGTCGGGCACTTGTCTGGTCACGCACTAATGACCCCTACGCCTGGTCTCCATGCATTCCCCGGTTCCTATATAACCGCATGGGAATTCGGACACACTCCGGACCGTCAGGTCCCGAGGCTGAAGCAAAAAGGTCGGCCATGACAAATGATCTACAATCCGGCTAGAAGGCATTGTAAATGTCAATTAAATTACATAGACATTTTGACTGATTGTATTCCTCTTCAATACCATCTAACAGGCTGTCTAATTTACAGTCCTGCTGGGAATACTTTGCGGCCAACTCTACTTGGCCGTATACTAAGCTTACAGGGATCTCCTTCCCACCGGGCCCTACAGGACCGACCTCGGCCATGTGGTTGGGGTCAGCCTTTGCATACCAGGTCTTCACCATGGCCCAGCCCTCCCTAGCGCCTTGACGGCAGGCCGATATCTTCCACAATCGGAAGCGCCGCCGTGCTCCCTTTAGCTTCTCTGCAAGCTCTCCAAGACCTTCGGGCATGGAGACGGATGGCCACAGGGCCTGGGCGACGCCTTGCATCACCTGCAGTTACGAGAGCTCCGGAAGAAGGTCACCCATAGAACCGGGCATCTCCTCTGCAGGACGACCTATTAGCACACCTACAAACATTGCTCTGTTAGCTGACTTCCCCGCCGAACTTTTTTTCAAAGGTTTGTTCAAGCACTTACTAAATATGCCGCGCCAAAGCCGCTGATTCTCCTTCACAGAGTCTGACCGCTGGGCACGAACATCTTTCAGCTCGATGCCTAGATTGGTGTTGGCATCTTGGAGATCGTTCTTCTCCCGCCTCACCTTTGTCAGCACCTTCTCACCAGCCTTTAGCTGGCATAGGAGTTGTTGCCTTTCTGGATTCAATCCGGCGCCATCTGCAATTTCATTTGTCAGATTCGCACCCATGCCGTGCTTCGCAAAATACTTATCTTTCAAAGTGTATATTACTAGAGGGGGTCTCCTTGGGCTCCCCTGCCGCGGCTAGTGCGGCCTCAAGTTGGGCTTTGCACCCTTCCAGCTCCTTGGACAGTAGGGAATTCTTTTCTGTAAGAACTTGCATAACAAATGATCCTTAAATCAGTTATTCTAACTATTTCAAGTCTCGGGGGCTACTGGTATATATATATAATTACCAAAATTTTCTTACCCGTATGTCTTTTCCATATTGCTCCGTGGCTCTGGCTAGACCATTTTGAGCGGCACGGAGGTATGCATCTCCCGAGTTGAAGGCATCTAACGCCCCTTGGGAGAAACAAGCGTCACGAAGAATTATCCAGTGACGCCTGTGGTTCATGGCACTCTCCACCTCAGAGTTGGTGGCAGATAACCCATCCACATCCTCCGTCGGAGGAGCCTCTGGCGCGCGCCTTGTGTTCGCCTCCGCCTCCGGACCAGGCTTTGGAGCCTGGCTGGTGGAGGCGCGATTGGCAGCCTCTCCGGATATAGTCTGGCGAGGTCTCTTTGTCCTGAGGAGAGCATGAGTGTCAATGTGCCTCAAAGATATAACACCTGGGATAAGGGGGCGCGCCATACCTTTGCGCTGACGCCTCGGTCCGGACTGCACTTCTTTTCCGCCCACGGGGCCCTGCAGCTCCTCGTTGGCTTGTCGCTGTAGGTTCGGCCTTCCGCCTTAAAAACCTCCCCTGCAAAGTTCGGTTGTAATCAGGAAACTGAAAACACGAGAGGACGGACATCTATTCGGGGTACTGGGACTTTGATCTTAGTTACCTGGGAGGCTGGGATTAGCCCTGGGTAATCGGCCGTAATGGCCACCAAGGCGTTGTCCTTGCTCAATTGATGGAACACTCCATCAATCAGCTCCACAGGTATGTCTGGATCCTCTTGAGAGGCCGGGTCGAGGGACCGTCCTGGGTCCTCGGATTGTGGAGGAGGGCTACTTATTTCCTTAACAGCCCAACATAGTTCCTGCGTTGAAGTCATCAGACTGAATATTTAACAATGGGAATACAAAACGGATGGCCAAGTAAATACGACCGCTTACCTAGCTTGGGGGATTGTGCATAGAGGATCCACCCTATGGGTTGACACGGAGAAATTCCTCCTCTTCTCCCTTATACAAAGTGGACAAGATCTTTAGTAGAGCGGCAGCTGAATCCGGCCCCTTACGGCCGTAGCGGGTGGCATCGTCCTCCCCGTTGAAGTCCCACATGGGGTGGCTTCTATACTGAAGCGGTTGCACCCCCCGCATAATGCATTCGGCCATAACCCCGATTATGGTTAGTCCGGAATGGGCTAACAATCTTATTCGGCCCATCAGGTAAATGATGTCCCTGTCACTTTCCCTCTGAGGGCTCTGTGGACGCCAGCTTAGGCGCTTCTTTATGGGAGCACTGTCGAATTCAGGGAGGCCCGATCCGGACAGGATCCGGTAGCGGGACGTCTTCTATATAAAACCATTCTGAGGGCCAGTCTTCGGACGCCTTCTTTGGGGTTCCAGACAGATATCCGGTCCCGGCGATGCGCCACACTTCGGCTCCGCCCACTTGATACATTGACCCCTCCTTAGAGCGGGGCACAAGGCAGAATAACCTTTTCCATAGCCCGAAATGAGCCTCGATACCCAAAAACAGCTCGCAGAGGGCTACGAAGCCCGCGATATGCAATACGGAGGCAGGCGTGAGATTGTGTAGCTGGAGGCCATAGAACTCCAGGAGCCCCCGGAGAAATGGATGGATTGGAAATCCGAGCCCCCTTATTAAATAAGGGACGAGGCACACCCGCTCTCCTTTGGAGGGATTAGGGGCACTCTCCGCTTGCTCTCCGCCATTATAGATGGCAAGGCCGACTCGAACCGGGACCATATAGGCCGGGGGGAGAAATCCCTTGGTCTGGAGCGTCACTAGCTCGCTATGCAGGATGGAGCATCTCTCCCAATATCCAGGCTGAGGGCTGGAAGGGCGAGAGGAGGAGTCGCGACGGCTGGCCATGGTGGAATGGACCTTTGTCGGATGCGCTCTGATGAACACTCGCGAAGGGGGGAAGATGTGGTTTGGATCTAAATCCTCGTCCCCTTAAATAGGTCAGCTCATTTACGCGGCTAGGGGTGTGAATGTAAAAACACTCAGACTTTTCATATTCGTTTGACATGTGGGAAGCAGCCATTATTGGGCGTAGAAGCCAAGGAGCACAACATCTACAAGAAACCGGACTTTATTCAACATGTACACGGAATTTGGAGGAGAACCCGCCTTGCAATGCCGAAGACAATCTGCGCGCCGGACTCATCATCATTGAAGCCTGGTTCGGGGGCTACTGAGGGAGTCCTGGATTAGGGGGGTGTCCGGATGGCCGGACTATACCTTCAGCCGGACTCCTGGACTATGAAGATACAAGATTGAAGACCCCGTCCCGTGTCCGAAAGGGACTTTCCTTGGCGTGGATGGCAAGCTTGGCGATACGAATATGTAGATCTCCTACCATTGGAACCAACTTTGTGTAACCCTAACCCTCTCCGGTGTCTATATAAACCGGAGGGTTTTAGTCCATAGGACAACATACACAACAACAATCATACCATAGGCTAGCTTCTAGGGTTTAGCCTCTCCGATATCGTGGTAGATCTACTCTTGTACTACCCATATCATCAATATTAATCAAGCAAGACGTAGGGTTTTACCTCCATCGAGAGGGCCCGAACCTGGGTAAAACTTCGTGTCCCTTGCCTCCTGTTACCATCCGGCCTAGACGCACAGTTCAGGACCCCCTACCCGAGATCCGCCAGTTTTGACACCGACGGGGAGGCTTAGGAGAGGTTTTGCATAAAAGGACGGCCCTTGGTTCCTTTATATACACCTCTGGTATTGAACGTCTCCTCCTAAGACTAAGAACCTGCCTATTCCTAAGGAATCTTTCTCGCAGGACGGTTGGGTTACCCGCGCTCGTATTGATGAAAATCCCGTAATAAGGGGACACGATCTCTGCTTTGACAAGACGTGCCAATGACACCCGCGTCTCGAAACGTGGGGCGAAAAACGGTTCGAAATTATGACCAGGCATGTGTGACATCATGTTACTAAAGTTATCAGCAGATTGGACTCATGTGTTAGTATATTCTCTCTGCGGTTGTGTGCAATGTGTGTTATAGGACCGGACACGATCAATTCGTCTGGAGACTATTCGGGAGTTCAGAAGGAGGAACCCCCCTTGCAATGCCGAAGACAGCACTACGCGCCGGATACCTTGTCATTGAAGCCAGGTTCGGGGGCTCCCGAGGGAGTCCTGGACTAAGGGATCCTCGGGCGTCCGGCCTGTTATCCGTGGGCCGGACTGATGGGCTGTGAAGATACGAAGACCGAAGACTACACCCATGTCTGGATGGGACTCTCCTTGGCGTCGAAGGCAAGCTTGGCGACGGAATATGTAAATTCCCTTCTTTGTAACCGACCTTGTGTAACCCTACATCCTCCCGATGTCTATATAAACCGGAGGACTTAGTCCAGATAGGATATACTCAATACCTTAGTCATACAGGCTAGACCTCTAGGGTTTAGCCATTACGATCTCATGGTAGATCAACTCTTGTAATACTCAAATTCATCATGATCAATCAAGCAGGAAGTAGGGTATTACCTCCATAGATAGGGCCCGAACCTGGGTAAACATCGTGTCCCTGTCTCCTGTTACCATCAACCTTAGACGCACAGTTCGGGACCCCCTACCCAAGATCCGCCGGTTTTGACATCGACATCGCCCACAACTCTTTGTGTTCTACTCGTGCATATCATCTACTCATAGACCTGGCTCGGATGCCACTGTTGGGGAACGTAGCAAGCAATTTAAAAAAATCCAACGATCACGCAAAATCTATCTAGGAGATGCATAGCAACGCGAGGGGGACAGTGTGTCCACGTACCCTCGTAGACCGAAAGCGGAAGCGTTATGTTAATGTGGTTGATGTAGTCGAACATCTCCATGATCCAACCGATCAAGTACCGAACATACGACACCTCCGTGTTCAGCACACGTTCAGCTCGATGACATCCCTCAAACTCTTGATCCAGCAGAGGGTCAAGGGAGAATTCCGTCAGCACGACAGCGTGGTGACGGTGATGGTGATGTGATCCGCGCAGGGCTTGCCTTAAGCACTACAACGCTATGACCAGTGGAGTAAACTGTGGAGGGGGGCACCGCACACGACTAAGAGAACAATTGATGTGCCTTTGGGGTGCGCCCCGCCCGCGTATATAAAGGATGGGAGGAGGAGGCCGACGGCCAGGAGGGGCGTGCCATGGGGGGGAGTCCTACTAGGACTCCACTCCTAGTAGGACTCACCCCCCTTTTCCTTTCTTCCACCGGAAGGAAAAGGAAGGAGAGGGAGAGGGAAAGGGAAAGGAGCATCGCGCCCCCTCCTCCTTGTCCTATTCGGATTCCCTAGGAGGGGCGCGTGCCATCCCCCCGGCGGCTTCCCTCCCTCTCCCTTAGGCCCATGTAGGCCCAACACTTCCCTGGGGGGTCCGGTAACCCCTTGGTAGTCCGGAAAAATACCCAAATCACTAGGAACCATTCCGATTCCCGAATACTACCTTCCAATATATGAATCTTCACCTCTCTACCATTTTGAGACTGCTCGTCATGTTCGTGATCTCATCCGGGACTCTGAATAAACTTTGGTAACCAAAACACATAACTCGTAATACAAATCGTCATCGAACGTTAACCGTGCGGACCCTACGGGTTTGAGTGTTGGGGAACGCAGTATTTCGAAAAATTTACCTACGATCACGCAACATCTATCTAGGAGATGCATAGCAACGAGACGGGAGAGTGTGTCTATGTACCCTCGTAAACCGAAAGCAGAAGCATTTATCAACGCGGTTGATGTAGTCATACACCTTCATGATCCGTCCCGATAAAGTATCGATTGTACGACACCTCCGTGTTCAGCACATGTTCAGCTCGATGACGTCCTCGCCTTCTTGATCTAGCAAGAGGGGCGAAGTAGTAGATGAGTTCCGGCAGCACGACAACATGGTGACGGTGTTGGTGAAGAACAATCTCCGCAGGGCTTCGCCAAGCACAACAGAAACTATGACGGAGGATAAACTAGAGGGACGGGGTTGCTGACACACGGCTTGGTGTTTCTTGATGTGTTTTGGGTGCTAGCCCTGCCGCTCTATTTATATGTTGAGCCCTGGGGTCAAAACTTGGAGTAAAAGCCTCCTCGAAGTCGGTTTTGCTCGAAAGGCAAGAGTCCTACTCAGACTCCAGGGCTAGACGCCAGGTTTCCCGACGCCTACCCCCTAGACACCAAGGTTCCTGGCGTCTATCCTCTGGTCTCCGCAAAACTGCCTTTTGCACTTTCCAAAAGCCTCGTGGGCTTTCCCCTCTGGCCCAAATAAAGTGTTCTCGTACCCAAACATTTCGGGAGACATCCGAAACCTCTTCCGGTGAATTCCGAAACCCTTCCAGAGATCAAACACTACTATCCCATATATTAAACTTTACCTCCGGGCCATTCCGGAGCTCCTTGTTATGTCCATGATCTCATCTAGGACTCCAAACAACATTCGGTTACCAACATACATAACTCATATAATACTATATCGTCAACGAACATTAAACGTGCGGACCCTAGGGGTTCAAGAACTATGTAGAAATGACAGAGACACCTCTCTAGTCAATAACCAATAGCGGAACCTGGATGCCCATATTGACTCCTACATATTCTACGAAGATCTTTATTGGTCAAACCTTATGACAAAATACGTAATTGCCTTTGTCATCGGTATGTTACTTGCCCGAGATTCGATCGTCGGTATCATCATAAGTAGTTCAATCTCTTTTTTGGCAAGTCTCTTTACTCGTTCGGTAATGCATCATCCCGCAACTAACTCATTAGTCACATTGCTTGCAAGGCTTATAGTGATGAGCATTACCGAGAGGGCCCAAAGATACCTCTCCGATACATGGTGTCGGATGTGGGGCTCCGGCAAACCCTTAAGGTTCGAGCACTGGGGTGCGCATGAAGTCTTCCCCTCCTACCGATCTACGCTCTAGCTCACTAAGATCTTGCGGACAAACTCGACAAACTCACAACACAGAAAGACATGGGGTTTATACTGGTTCGGGCCACCGTTGTGGTCTAATACCGTACTCCAGTGTGGTGGTGGATTGCCTCTTGGGCTGATGATGAACAATACAAGGGGAGAACAACCTCCTGAGGTTGAGGTGTTCTTGCGCGTGAGAGCTTGTGGTGCGTCTCTCGATCTCTAATGATCTCCTCTAGCTAAGATCGTCCCTCATCCACTGTGGTGGCTAGTCCTATTTATATAGGCCCTCGTCCTCTTCCCAAATATCAAGCGGGAAGGGAACCAACAATGGCGGGCTAATTTGAAGGGGGCAGCTAGTACAAGCTATCCTGACAAAAGTAGTCTTCGCCTGCACAAAGCTCTGGTGGTGACGCTGCTTTGGGCTCCAAGATGACATCCATCTTGCAGTCCGTGGTCTTGGTCTTGTTGCACCGGAATGGCAACCTTTTCCTGATGCATCGGTACTCCGCGGATGCGCTTGCCCCCTTTGCACCAAAGAGGAAACAAGGATGATGCGTGCGCTGGCGCCGCCTGGTGCCCACCTGGTGCCGATCGTCATGGCTCACGTCACAAGAGCCTCGTGAGGTTTGCCTTGCCTTGATATCTCCGCTCCTCGTGAGCCTGCCTAGCTAGGCCACTCCAGAGGAGGTCTTGTGTCGTTCGCCTCACGAGGCTTGGCCCCTCTTGAGGGTCTTGGATGCTTTGTTCATGAAGACGGGCCGTACGGCCTGCTGGCTCAGCCGCGGGCCGCAGGCAAGCAAGTCTGGGGACCCCCATTCCCAGAACACCGACAGTAGCCCCCGGGCCCAAGGTGCGCTCGGGCTTGGCTTTGTGGTGAAGCCAAGGGTCAAGCTCGAAGCGCCGCTGGCCCCAAAAGCCTGCGGCCTCGATTGACGCGTGGCGGTTGATTGGACGTGGGCGTCTCCGCTTCCCCACGCTACCCCAACGACTGCACGACTTGACAAGTCCCTACGACATGCAAGGGAAACCATCATTACCTGCGATAGTGGGAGACGCCGGTTGGCCTTCTCTTGCTATAAATGGGGAGGGGGCGGAGCCCCCATTGCCCATCTCTTCCTCGCTTGCTCGCTTCTTCATTGCTTGCAGTGCTTCTGATGGCGCCACGCAGGAAGTTATCTGCCGCCAAGAAGGGGAAGGCCCCTCACGAGGGCCCCGGTTCCCCGGCGCCCAGGCGTGGCCGTGGCCGTCCGCGCAAGCACGCTACAACCCCCGCCGTGGCCCACTGTCGAGGCGGCGCCGCGGCACGCGGAGGGGACCTTCCCGACCATGGCAATCCAGCTGACGTGGGGAGGCGCGCGATGGTGGCGAGGCCTCCCCGCCCGCGCTTCCATTCAGTGAAGTCGTCGCCGGAGTTCATTGTCCGGTCGGAGAACCCCGCCAGCAACTGGATCCAGCTTCCGTGTTTCTTTGTCAATGAACTGCCGGCCTCTGGTCCAGGAGGGCTCTGGTTGCAGGTGGATGGTTGCTGCAGCAAGGCCTCTAGGGTCGCGGTCGAGACTTCCACCGCGGGCAACATAGCCCTGGCCCACGGCTGGCAGACGTTCGCCTGCGTGCGGCCTGGGCAGGCGGTGCACACTCCACTTCAAGTATGACAGTGCGTCGACCCTCTACGTGAGGGTGTTCGGGGAAGATGGTCGCCGCCCCGGGAACTGCCCCGAGACGAACGACGGTGAGGAGGTGCTCGGCCTTGGTGATGGTCGCGACGAGGGTGAGGGCGAGGCTGCCCTCGGCGGTGACTGCATATCTTCCAGCTATGGCGGCTCTTCCTCCAGTGACAGCTCCAGTGGCGACGGCTACGACCAACTGCCGCACCCGCTTCGAAGGAGGTAGCGGGTCATCTCGTCGCCGCGCCTCTATGAAGTGCGAGGAGGGGTCTGGCTAGTCTCGGGCGCTGCTAAGGGCCCACCTGTCGTGGTTCTAACTCTAACAGTGATGTAGGGGGGTGTGTATGGAGAGGCTAGATCTCAGCTATTGGGAAGTTGTGAACACACGAGGATTACGAGTTCAGGCCCTTCTCGGAGGAAGTAACAGCCCTATGTCTCGGTGCCCGGAGGCGGTCGATTGGATTATGTGTGTATGAATAACAGGGGTGCGAACCCTTCATACTGAGGAGGGGGGTGGCTTATATAGAGTTCGCCAGTCCTCTCCTGCCCTCAGTAATGTAGGGTTTAAGGTACATTTAAGGTTGGGCGTTACTGGTAACGCCCCTGATAAAGTGCCATAATGACCATAAAGACTACTTATTAGCCGATCGTTTTCCTGCGGAGTGACTTTAAGCCTCCTGGCAGTCGAGTGGTTGGCTTCATGGTCGAGTGATAGCTTCTTGGTCGAGTGTCTTGAACCCGTCGAGTGGGATACCTTTAAGTCGATTGAAAGATGACTTCTTCTAGGGATGTCCTTGGGTAGGGCTCTTTTGGACAGGTCCGTGCCCCTACCCTAGGTACATGGCTTCATCATTAGCCCCCGAATGGATCGAGGTTAGAGTGGGGAAAGAGTTGGGGATCTCTCCGACTGGTTCTTCGGGCTACATGAGTGCCTTGTTTTGGGTCAATCGTCACGGATGACGTCATCAACCTCTTTCAGTCGCCTTGATCCATTCCAGGCCTTTCGCCGAGTGAATTTCTTTACTTGTGACATACCGAGTGTCGGCGCGAGCGGGGTCTTCTGTTTTGACAAGTTGTTCTGCAGCCCGCGGATGTCGCGGGATTCGGATTTTGGGAAGCGCGCGGAACGGGAGCGGCCGCAGTAATCGGAAGCGATAAAGCGGAAGCTCCTCGATTGCTGCGCCACCTTTTCGCCACGTACTGCGTGCGCGTCTGCTGCGGGATTTGACTGGATAGCCTGGGCCTACCAGGCAACCACTCGGGAGCGGCCTCTTATAAGTCGCCGGCTCGGGGTTTCCAAACAGTGTGCTTTCTTCTTCCTCTCTCCCTTCGCAAGTTCCTCCGCCACCTCCGCTCTCACCTTAGCACCGCAGGCCCGTGCAAGATTTGCCGGCGACGATGGCGAAGGACAAGACATCCGCTCTGGAGCGCGCGACGAAGGCGGCGGCGCAGGGAAACGGGAAGAGATCTACTCGGGGCGGATCCTCCTCAAGGTCTGCTCTGCCCCGAGGCTGGATCCAGGGCGATTGGATGCCGTTGGTGATCCGGCAAGAAGATCTCGACGACATGGTCGAGGGGGGAGTCATTCCCCATGAAGTTGCGCGTCTCCCGGGGAGAGAGATCGAACCTCAACCCCGCGACGGTGAGTGCGTGCTCCTAGCCACCCATGTCGACCATGGGTTTTCTCTGCCGCCCCACCCTTTTTTCCGGAGCTTCCTGAACTTCTTCGGAGTGCAGCTCCACCACTTCACTCCCAACTCCATCGTATACCTTGCTACTTTCATCTCCATGTGTGAGGGTTTCTTGGGTTGCTGCCCCCATTGGGGACTCTTCAAGTACATCTTTACCTGGCGTTCCCAATCGGTCAAGAAGGCCAAGTCGAGTGACGAAAGGACGCAGGTGATCCAGCTGTGCGGGGGCCTGGCGATCCAGACGAGGGGAAAGAGTTGTTTTCCATCTATCACTTTCCCGGAGTCGGTCCGCGGTTGGCAGGTGACCTGGTTCTACTGTCAAGACCAGGCGACCCAGGACAGTCGACTGGTCTTCCCCCTTTCTCTCTCGACCGAGCTGAAAAACCTGCTTCTCTGAAAGTGACGCCGGAGGAAAAGGCCCAAGTCAAAGTGCTGGCTGGTCGAGTGGTTGAGCTTGTCCGTGAGGGCGTGACTGGTATGGACTTGCTGGAGGTCTTCCTCCGGAGGCGCATCCAACCGCTCCAGGCTCGTGACCACCCGATGTGGCTGTACTCGGGTCTCGACGACACCACTCGGGTCCACCCGGAGGAGGTTACTGACGAGATGCTGGAGGGGTGGCTGTCTAGCATCACGGGGAACAAAGACAACCCCCGAGGAGCCAGGAGGGTTGTTCCACTCGACAATTCATATGAAGTGGATCAGGTCTGACTTTATGCTCCCGACTGAGATCTTGTTTTCTTCATCGGTCTTCTTTGAGTAGGTCGATTGACCTTCGTCTTGTCTGTTGTTTTCCAGGCGACTACCGAGATGTACTCGACGCCTAACGGGGCACAGGAGCCAACTGAAGAAGGGGAGGCGAGCGGAGGTGAGAGTGGAGATGACCAAGGCGAGTGGGAGTACGACGGTGAAGGAGAGGGAGACGACAATGTCAACTCCAGCGAAGAGGAGGAGGAGGAGGTTGAACCCCCCCGCCCGGAGGGGCGATCCAAGCTCACACACGATCCAGCACGGGAACGTGGCAAGGCGACTGCTCCAGTTGGGCAGTCATCGAAACGCCCTCGGGCCTCTTCTCCTACGCCGACTGGGAAGGGTCCCAAGCACCCACGCGCGACGCCGTCCAAGCCGCACAAGGCTCTGCCCAAGATGAAGATGGTTGTCCCTACCATTTCCTGGTAATAACAAAACTTGCTTTCCTTTGTCTACCGTGGACAAACCCTTGGTCGATTCATTGAGCCAACTGACTGACTTTCGAGATTTGCAGCGCTGCTACTTCTGAGATCTCCGCCAAGGACGACAACCAAGAGATGGAGGATGCTGTTACCTCCAACCCTGGTACAATTACTGACGTTCCGCTTTGAGTCGACTGAACATTTATTGCAACTCTGGTCGATTGAATGTTTTCCTTGTAGCTCCTCCTCATGTTATCGACCTCCCGGATGACGACGACAACGGACCGTTAAGAGTGAGGAGGAACAAGAGGGCGTCGGCTGACAAGACCTCCCAATCCGCTCCGGCGTTTGAGGCCGTAGCTCGGGATGGTGGCGACACCACTCGGGCTTCTATGACTTTCGCCATTCCTCTGACGAGCGTGCGGCCCTCGACGTCGACTGCGGATCCGTCTTCGCTTTTTGCTGCATACCCCGTCCCTGAGGACCAAGAGGCTGCCGCAAAAGAGGCTATACGCCAGGCTGGGATCATGATGGAGCAAGTGAAGGTGGCTCGGGAAGCCAGCCAAGCAGCTTATGACGCGAGCTCGGCTCTTCAGAGCAACGTCCAGGTCAGTCTACTCAACACTTGGTCTGTTATGATATGCTGTTTAAAGAATCTATTTTCCGAAGATCTTTGTATCTGTACACCCACTGGGTGTGTCTGCCAATTCTTGGACGAGTGGGGGCACGCTAAGTGCACCCATTGGGTGTAGTCCCCGAGACTACGGTGGACTGCTGGCAGTCGACTGTAGTCTTTGTACTGTGTTGCTGTAGCTGTATTTCTTCACTCGGTCTGGTCAGGCCATGTCGAACGGGACTGTATCCGGTCGACTGTGGGCAGTTGACTTTTTGTTTGTTGTTTTTTTTATAGTGGGGGCACGCTGAGTGCACCCACGGGGTGTAGTCCCCGAGACTACTGTTGAATGTCCTTGAATCGGCTGTAGTCTTAGAAACGTCATCATTGTCACTTAGTTACTCGGAAGCAACTTATTTTGGACGTCTGTCGACTGATTTTTCTTTTTACAGAAATCCTGCGAACTTGTAGCTCGCTATACTGAGTTGGAGAATCAGCAGATCCAGCTCAACCTTAACTTGAAGCTTGCTCAGGAGAATTTGAAGAAGGCGCAAGAAGAAGCAAAAGGTATGGCTGGTGAGGTTCTCCATTCTTGACGAGTGGATTTTCTTTCTTGTCCATTCTTGATGTTGATTTCACTCAACGCGCCGCAGATAAACTGGAGGAAGCTCTGAAGAAGAAGGATCAAGATCTTGCAGAGGCACAGAAGGAGGTCTAGGACAAAACGAGGCTTGCTGAAGAGAAAATGGCCTCGGTCGGAGCTCTTGAGCAGGAGAACTCCAGACTGAAAGCTGCTCTCGAGGTAGCCAATCAAGAGGTCAGCCGACTGAAGAACAACAACGTGGCTCTGCACGATAAGGCAGGTGAGCTGGCGGGGAAGAGGAACGATCTGGAGGCTTATCTCGGTGGACTCGCCAAGAAGCTGTTCGTCGTGCTCGAAGGTAATTACTCTGCCCCGACTGTCTTGCAGTTACCAAGTCTGTGTAGGGTCACTGTCTTATTCTTGAATCATGTTTGTAGAATTCTGTCAGAACTTTGAAGAGGAGACCAGTCGAGTGGAGCCATGCTTGGATCCTGCTAACTCCCTTGTGAAGGACGAGGCTGCAATGAACGTGCTCCGTTTGGAGTCTCGTATTGCCAGCATGGTTGACTATCTTGCTCGACTTAAGGTTGCGATGTCGCGGATCGACACATCACTCTGGCCTGGGACGACGCTTCAGAATGACCTCGAGTCCCTGATGGCTCGACTTAATGAAGTCCCAGGTTGAGTGGCGGAATGGAAGAAATCTTCTGCTAGATGTGGTGCTGATGTCGCTCTTTCTCTGGTCCACGTCCATTGCAAGGAGGCACGAGAAGAAAAGCTGGCCGCCATCCAAGTTGCCAATACCAGGAAGCACAACTTTCAAGACTTCATGGAGACTTTCATTGCTGCTGCCACTCGTATTGCAGACGGGATCAACTTGGACGAGTTCGTCGCCCCTTCCAGTCCTCCTCCTGAGGAATGAAAAACTTTTATGCTTCACTTTAAATTTGCCTCGAAATGCCGAGTGGATTTGTAACCGTTAAACTCCGCCGAGCCGAGGGCTCGAGTACTTTGATCTGAGGTCTTGGACCTTTTAGGCTTTATCTGATCTTGATTTCTCGTTGAATATCTTCATGGTTTGATCCGTCTAGTGGAACTCGATCTTCACTCGGAATAACTTTGTATTTGTGGCGTAACTCCTTGCGGATTGGGTTGTGTCCTGTACTTAGGCGAGCGCTGGGCTGCAGCTAAGCCCCCGAGTGGGAGGTTTGCTCTCACTCGGTAGGATTTTTGAACACTTAGGCGAGCACTGGGCTGCAGCTAAGCCCCCGAGTGGGAGGTTTGCTCGCCACTCGGTAGGATTTTTTCAAACTTAGGCGAGTGCCGGACTGCAGCTAAGTCTCTAGTTGGGAGAACTTAGGCGAGTACTGGACTGCAGCTAAGCCCCCGAGTGGGAGGATTGCTCTCCACTCGGTAGGATTTTTTCAAACATAGGCGAGTGCCTGACTGCAGCTAAGTCTCTAAGTGGGAGAACTTAGGCGAGTACTGGACTACAGCTAAGCCCCCGAGTGGGAGGATTGCTCTCCACTCGGTAGAATTTTTTCAAACTTAGGCGAGTGCCTGACTGCAGCTAAGTCTCTATGTGGGAGAACTTAGGCGAGTACTGAACTGCAGCTAAGCCCCCGAGTGGGAGGATTGCTCTCCACTCGGTAGGATTTTTTCAAACTTAGGCGAGCACTGGGCTGTAGCTAAGCCCCCGAGTGGGAGGTTTGCTCGCCACTCGGTAGGATTTTTAAACACTTAGGCGAGCATTGGGCTGCAGCTAAGCTCCCGAGTGGGAGGATTGCTCTCCACTCGGTAGGATTTTTTCAAACTTAGGCGAGTGCCTGACTGCAGCTAAGTCTCTAGGTGGGAGAACTTAGGCAAGTACTGGAATGCAGCTAAGCCCCCGAGTGGGAGGATTGCTCTCCACTCGGTAGGATTTTTTCAAACTTAGGCGAGTGCCTGACTGCAGCTAAGTCTCTAGGTGGGAGAACTTAGGCGAGTACTGGACTGCAGCTAAGCCCCTGAGTGGGAGTTTGGCTCTCCACTTGGTAGGGTTTTTGAACACTTAGGCAAGCACTGGGTTGCAGCTAAGCCCCCGAGTGGGAGTCTGGCTCTCCACTCGGTAGGATTTTTCAAACTTAGGCGGAACGGAATCGCAGCTAAGTTACCCACTGGGGGATTTCGTATGCAAACAAAAGTGACAGCAATTATTGGAACACTCTTGTCTTTGGTAAAAATAAACTGCAGAAATTTTTTCTTATTACATCTCGTCCAAGGGAGAACTCAAGTTTAAAAGGGGCGGAGCAGTTCCGCATTCCAAGCTCGTGCCTCGTCGATCTGGCGATCAACATTGTAGAGGTGATATGCTCCATTGTGGAGGACTCTGGTGACGATGAAGGGGCCTTCCCAAGTAGGAGCAAGTTTGTGTGGTTTCTACTGATCCACTCGGAGGACCAAATCTCCTTCTTGGAAGGCTCGGCTCTTCACATTTCTGGCATGGAATCGACGCAAGTCTTGCTGATAGATGGTCGATCTGATCATAGCCATTTCCCTCTCCTCCTCTAGGAGGTCGATTGCGTCTTGCCGGGCTTGCTCTGCTTCATCTTCGTTATAAAGCTCGACTCTGGGGGAGTTGTGAAGTAGATCGCTCGGCAGGACGGCTTCGGCTCCGTAAACCAGAAAGAATGGCGTTCTTCCAGTCGACCGGTTCGGGGTGGTCCTCAGTCCCCACAAAACTGATGGAAGCTCGTCGACCCAAGCGCCTGCTACGTGCTTGAGATCACGCATCAGTCGAGGCTTCAGTCCTTTGAGAATTAGACCATTTGCTCTTTCAGCTTGTCCATTCGACTGGGGATGCACGACCGACGCGTAGTCGACTTGTGTGCCTTGAGAGGCGCAAAAAGCTCTGAACTTGTCTGAATCGAAGTTTGACCCATTGTCAGTGATGATGCTATGCGGGACCCCGTATCTGAATATCAACTCTCTGACGAAACTGATAGCAGTGCTAGCATCAAGATTTTTGATAGGCTTGGCTTCAATCCATTTGGTAAACTTGTCGACTGCCACAAGCACATGTGTGAATCCGCTCCTGCCTGTTCTCAGTGGACCAACCATGTCTAGTCCCCAAACAGCGAAGGGCCAGACGAGTGGAATGGTCCTCAGAGCTGATGCTGGCTTGTGCGACATGTTGGAGTAGAACTAGCAGCCTTCACACTTGTCGATTATCTCTTTCACCATTTCGTTTGCCCTGGGCCAGAAAAAACCCGCTCGGTATGCTTTGGCCACAATGGTCCGAGAGGACGCATGGTGACCATAGGTCCCCGAGTGGATATCATCAAGGATCATCTGACCTTCTTCTGGCGTTATGCACTTCTGACCGACTCCAGTTGCACTTTCTCTATACAACTGTCCTTTTATGACTGTGAAAGCTTTAGATCGACGGACGATCTATCGAGCCTCTTCTTCGTCCTCTGGAAGTTCTTTCCTCAAGATATACACGATGTATGGTATCGTCCAGTCGGGAGTGATAGCCAAGACCTCCATGACTACGTCGACCACAGCAAGAATTTTGACTTCATTCGGATCTGTGGCACTTTTCGGTTGGGGGGCTTCTTTTGTAAAAGGATCCTCCTGGACCGACGGTGAGCGGATGTGCTCCAAAAACACATTGTTGGGAATGGCTTCTCTCTTGGAGCCTATCTTTGCCAGATCATCAGCTGCTTGATTTTTCAGTCGGGGGATGTGATGAAGCTCTAACCCCTCAAATTTCTTTTCTAACTTTCTTACTGCATTGCAGTAGCCAGTCATAGCTGGGCTTCTGACGTCCCACTCCTTCATCACCTAGTTGACCACCAAATCTGAGTCTCCATAGACCATGAGGCGCCGGACGCCGAGTGAAATGACCATGCGCAACCCATACAAGAGTGCTTCATATTCTGCTTGATTATTGGAGGAATCGAAGTGAATCTAGAGAACGTATCTGAGCTTATCTCCTCAGGGGGAGACCAATAGTACTCCAGCACCGGAACCATTCATCATCTTAGATCCATCGAAGAACATGGTCCAGTGCTCCGAGTGAACTTGAGTCGGAAGTTGCTGTTCAATCCACTCGGCGACGAAATCTGCAATTGCTTGAGACTTGATAGCCTTCTTTGCTTCGAACTTGATATCTAGGGGAAGGAGTTCAATCGCCCACTTAGCCACTCGACCAGTTGCATCTCTATTGTGCAGAATCTCTGACAGCGGAGCGTCGCTGACGACTGTAATGGAATGGTCAGAGAAGTAGTGTGCAACCTTCTTCTTGGTCATGTAAATCCCATATACAAGCTTCTGGTAATGGGGATATCTTTGCTTCGAAGGAGTCAAAACTTCAGACACGTAATATACTGAGCGCTGAACTCTGAAGGCCTTTCCTTCTTCTTCCCGCTCGACCGTAAGTACTATACTGACAACTTGTCCCGTGGCTGCAATGTAAAGCAGCAGAGGCTCTTTACTGATTGGGGCAGCAAGCACCGGCTGGGTGGAGAGCAGAGCTTTGAGCTTTGCAAATGCTGCATCAGCTTCTGGAGTCCACTCGAACTTGTCAGACTTCTTCATTAGTCGGTAAAGAGGCAACGCCTTTTCACCGAGACGAGAAATGAATCGACTTAGAGCGGTCAAGCAACCTGTAAGCTTCTGGACATCATGTACACGCACAGGGTGCTTCATCCGGAGTATGGTGCCAACTTTCTCGGGATTGGCGTCGATTCCTCGTTCGGAAACGACGAAACCAAGTAACTTTCCACATGGAACTCCGAATGTGCACTTTGATGGATTGAGCTTGATATCATATCTCCTGAGGTTAGCAAAGGTTTCGGCAAGGTCAGTCAATAGGTCGGAACCTTTCCGTGACTTAACCACAATATCATCCATGTATGCTTCTATGTTCCGACTGATCTGAGTGAGCAAACACTTCTGAATCATCCTCATGAACGTGACTCCAGCATTCTTGAGGCCGAAGGGCATGGTGATGTAATAGAAGCACCCTAATGGGGTGATGAAATCCGTTTTGATCTCGTCGGGTCCATACAGACGGATCTGATGATACCCTGAATAAGCATCTAGAAAAGACAAATGCTCACACCCCGCGGTCGAGTCGACTACCTGGTCAATGCGGGGGAGAGGGAAATGATCTTTCGGGCAGGCCCGATTGATATGTTTAAAGTCAATGCACATGCGAAGTGACTTGTCCTTCTTGGAGACCATGACAACATTGGCGAGCCACTCGGAGTGGTAAATCTCTCGGATGAACTCCGCTGCTAAGAGCCGAGCCACCTCCTCGCCAATAGCTTTCCTCTTCTAGACGGCGGACCGTCGAAGATGTTCTTTCACAGGCTTGAACTTTGGGTCGACTCGTAGACGGTGCTCAGCCAGCCCCCTAGGAACTCCAGGCATGTCAGAAGGCTTCCATGCGAAGATGTCCCAGTTCTCACGGAGGAACTGGATGAGCGCTTCTTCCTATTTGGAGTCGAGCGTCGTTGAGATGTGAGTCGGGGCAGTGTCAGGGTCGGTCGGGTGAATGTGGGCTGGCTTTGTTTCACCGGACGACTGAAAACCAGATTCTGAAGCAGGCTTCTTGGCTCGTAGCAATTCACTCGGATCAGCAGTCTTCTGGTACCCTTGTAGCTCAACAACTGCCATCTGAGCGTCAGCAATCTTTGAGCCTTTCTGAAAACACTCTTCTGCCTTCTTCCGATTGCCTGTAACAGTGATCACACCTTTGGGACCAGGCATCTTCAATTTGAGATACACATAACATGGTCGAGCCATGAAGCGTGCGTAAGCTGGCCTGCCCAAAATGGCATGATAAGCACTTTGGAAGTCCACAACCTCGAATGTCAACTTTTCCTTGCGGTAATTCTTTGAATCACCGAAAACCACATCAAGAGCGATCTGGCCGAGTGATTCGGCTTTCTTCCCAGGAATGACTCCGTGGAAGCTCATGTTACTGGTACTGAGCCTCGACATCGGAATGCTCATTCCTTTCAATGTTTCAGCATACAATATGTTCAGGCCACTGCCACCATCCATCAGGACTTTGGTCAGTCGAGTGCCTTCGACAACTGGGTCGACCACCAAAGCTTGCCTCCCAGGGGTGGCAATGTGCGTAGGGTGATCAGACTGGTCGAATGTGATGGCAGTCTGAGACCACTTCAGATAACTGGGTGTTGCCGGAGCAACCATATTCACCTCACGGTTAATGACTTTCAGTCGACTTTTGCTTTCGACATCAGCAAAAATCATCAGGGTGGAATTGATTTGGGGGTATCCATCATCACTATCTTCCTTGTCCTCAACTCTGTCCGACTACTTTTCCTTATCTTTGGACTGTTTGCCCTAAAACTGCTGGATCAGGAGCCGGCACTGTCGAGTGGTATGCTTTGGGTAAATAAAATTACCCTCTTCATCTTTCTTGGTGTGGATGTGACATGGCAGATCCAAAACATCATTTCCATCTTGATCCTTGACTTTCTTGGGCTTCCAGGGTCCTTTGGCTTTTCCCTTGAAATTTCCCCGGGTTACGGCCAGGGCCTCCCCAGGGGCGGCTGGCTCGGCCTTCCGCTTCTGTTTCCGACTGGAGTTTCCTCCGGTTTCTTGGGCGACTGCCTTGTGCTTGCCACTCCGGAGCCGATCTTCGTCTTCACCATTAGCGTATTTGGTGGCAATCTCCATCATCCGGTTCAGAGACATCTCTCCAGTTCGACCGAACTTTAGATTCAATTCTCTGTATTTAACGCCTTCTTTAAAGGCACAAACTGCTTGATGGTTAGGCACATTCTCAACTGTGTGATTCAACGTGATCCACCTCTGGATGTAATCCCTTAGAGTTTCATTCGGTTTCTGTATGCAAGAACGCAATTTTGTAAGGCTTGCGGGTCGCTTGCATGTTCCCTCAAAGGTTGTGACAAACACTCGGGGGAGGTCCTCCCAAGTGTAGATGCTGCTGGGTGCCAACTGATTTAGCCACGCTCTGGCTAAGTCCTCTAACATGAGAGGCAAATACTTCATGGCCACCTCATCATTGCCACCGCCAATCTGTACAGCCACTCGGTAATCTTCGAGCCAAGTGTCAGGCTTAGACTCACCGGTGAACTTGCTGACTCCAGTCGCCAACCTGAAGTTGGGAGGAATCACCGCGGCTCTGATGGCTCGACTGAAACACTCTGGCCCCGAAACATGTACTCTGCTGCTGGCAGGCGCATCTCTATTGTGGCCTTCCCAATCAGCTCTGTTCCTGTCAACCAAACCTTGAACGAGGATAGATCTCGCGTCAAAGCCTGGGTCTCTGGGGTCGACTGGAATCCTCTTCCCAATACTATGAGGGCGCCTGTCATCTCGATGTCGAGGCGCATATGACCCACTCCTCGGGGGAGGGGTTGGCGCTCGATGTCGATCATCACAATCGGATCGGTGATCGTACTGCTCATTCCTTCTGTACTGATCATGCCGGTCACCACATCCCTCACGCCTCGGGGGCGATCTCGGGCTGTGAGCTGACTGGACTGTATCTGTTGCAACGGATCAACTGTGGATCCTATTCCGCGACTGAGAAACAGCGGAATTCTGGTTTCCCGCCGCCCGGAGCAACACTCTGATCTGCAACAAGCCCCTGCCAGCCTCCAACTGGGAGGGATGAATCGACTCTGCTATACGGGCCGCGGCGGCCAAATTCTGAACTGGGGTTCGGTATACCTGCGTCGGCGGGAAGAGCTGACGTCGACTAGACTCGGGAGCCCGCTGACGCGCTTGCTCGTCGAGTGCTCGCTGGAGATTCTCCAGTCGAGTGCGCTCGGCCAAGTTAGCCAAGCGCGCGTCCTCCAAGGCCCGGGCCTCGGGGGTCTCTCCGACGATAGGAGTGTGGAGCGCATCCATGTTCCGGCGGCGAAGCTCCTCTCGCTGTAATGACATGAGAGGTTCAGGGAGATACTCATTGTGGGGATGCGACGGGTCGCCCCCACCCGCGCCTCCATCAGCGCGAGGGAAACCAGGAGGACTGTGCGCTCCATCGACCGCCAGAACCTCAGCCGCTGGGTCGCTGCTGTCGCCCTCGGATGCGGTCTCCGCGGAGCCAGTCGACAGGTCGAACAGGCCGCAGAGGGATTCGTCGGGCTCGATTGCCGCGACTTGTGGGGCGGCCGACTGGCGAGCCACGGCATGCCTCACCCACCTCTGAAGTCTCGACCGACCGGAGCGCTTGCACCGGTGGGAGACAGAGCGGGGAGACGACACGGGGGCCGACCGATACTGGGTCGACGGCTGCCACAGGAGGACGCCACAAACGCATGCGCGGAAGTGCGTCGCACCGCGGACGGGGAGCGCGTCGATGTCGAGTGGTGCCTCCTGAAGCCAGGCGGAGTCGTCGGCGATGAACGTGAGTGCGCCGAGGCGGATCTCGCGGCCCTCCACCCAAACTCCGCACAAAACCATGATCAAAGGGATCGGAAAAATCGCAACTTCTCCAATCAGGCGCTAAGATTCCTGCCCCACGGTGGGCGCCAACTATCGTGGTTCTAACTCTGACAGTGATGTAGGGGTGTGTGTGTGGAGAGGCTAGATCTCAGCTATTGGGAAGTTGTAAACACATGAGGATTACGAGTTCAGGCCCTTCTCGGAGGAAGTAACAGCCCTACGTCTCGGTGCCCGGAGGCGGTCGATTGGATTATGTGTGTATGAATAACAGGGGTGCGAACCCTTCATACTGAGGAGGGGGTGGCTTATATAGAGTTCGTCGGTCCTCTCCTGCCCTCAGTAATGCAGGGTTTAAGGTACATTTAAGGTTGGGCGTTACTGGTAACGCCCCTGATAAAGTGCCATAATGACCATAAAGACTACTTATTAGCCGATCGTTTGCCTGTGGAGTGACTTTAAGCCTCCTGGTAGTCGAGTGGTTGGCTTCATGGTCGAGTGATAGCTTCTTGGTCGAGTGTCTTGAACCCATCGAGTGGGATACCTTCAAGTCGATTGAAAGGTGACTTCTTCTAGGGATGTCCTTGGGTAGGGCTCTTTTGGACAGGTCCGTGCCCCTACCCTAGGTACATGGCTTCATCACCACCCCCACAGATTTCTGAAACACCGCTTTGTTTAGCTTTTCCCCTTTCCTGCATCAGAAAATGAAACTAGTATGGGCCTAGAGGGGCGTGTATCGAACTATGGTTCTTAGTTAATGCAACGCGTGTGTTATTCCCATGCCGTGTTGTTATTTTGCGTAAAGATAACCTAACCTGGCACGTTTGGGACGCCCTTCCCTTCACGAGACGTGTGTGTTTGCTCAGGAACTGCAAAAAATTTGTTAGGGGGTGTGCTAGAGGATTTGCCGTTCACCTTGAATTGGCGCTTTGCATCGCGGTATGCGAGGGGCACAGATTAGGAGAGATGTGCCATCTTCCAGGCTCGAACGAGGGTGACTCGCGAGAAGGCAGAGATAAGAAAAATGCTAGCCAGGGCACCTGCCTAGCCCCCTCACGAGGTATGCGAGAGAGAGAGAGAGAGAGAGAGATCACGAGGAAACTAGAGCCGAAAAACGCGGTAAAAGGTGAAGGAACCAAATCAGCAAGGAACGCCGAAGGCAAACTCGATTTAGGAGAAGCAAGCCAACTACGGAAAGCAAATGAAAAGCCGCGTCCGGCACCTAATCTAGTCTTCAAGTCTTCTCACCAGCGTGGAGCTAAGTGTTGTCCACTAGGCATGGGAGGGAGCCCCAGGGCCTAAGGCCGGCGCTCCTGTAACACCCTCGATGCGACTATAGCTCCCACGTGTCGAGGCATGACTTAGAGACATAATCGCATTGAATGCATATGTCACAAGTAAGGTAATCTTTACAACAACCCATGTAATATAATAATAAAGGGGAGATAACATAGTTGGCTTACACTCGCCACGTCAATCAAGTACATAAATAACATTACATCAACCAAACACTCATGGCCCGACTACGGCGCTGAAAGTAAAAGATAACCCAACATGCGACACGGTCCCGATCACCCCCAACTGTGCACCACTACTGATCATCAGGAAAGGAAACATAATAACGTTGAGAGTCCTCGTCGAACTCCCACTTGAGCTCGAGCACGTCACCTGGAGCGGAATCATCAGGCCCTGCATCTGGTGTAATAGTAAACTATGATCCACGGGGACTCAGCAATCTCGCACCCTCGCGATCAAGACTATTTGAGCTTTTTGGTAAGGCAAGGTAAAAATATATGTGGAGCTGCAGCAAGTGACTAGCATATATGGTGGCTAACTTATTCGCAAAAGAGAGCGAGAAGAGGAGGCAAAGCGCGAGCGAGAAACTAGAGAACAACCTACTCAAGCATTACTCCAACACCGCGTCCACTTCCCGGACTCCGCCGAGAAGAGGCCATCACGGTTACTCACATGGTTTTTTCATTTTAATTAAGTTAAGATTCAAGTTATCTACAACCAGACATTAACAAATTCCCATCTGCCCATAACCGCAGGCACGGCTTTCGAAAGTTCAAATCCCTGCAGGGGAGTCCCAACTTAGCCCATGACAAGCTCTCACGGTCAACGAAGGAATAGACCTCCTCCCAAGACGTTCCGATCAGACTCGGTATCTCGGTTCTTCAAGACACTTCGACAGGTTAAAGCAAGACCAGCAACACCACCCGAATGTGCCGACAAATCCTGATAGGAGCTGCACATATCTCGTTATCAGGGCACACTCAGATAGGTCAAGCTACGAGTAAAACCAACCCTCGAGTTTCCCTGAGGTGGCCCCGCAGGCTGCCCGGTTCGGACCAACACACAGAGGAGCACTGGCCCGGGGGGGGGGGGTTAAATAAGATGACCCTCGGGATCCGGAAACCCAAGGGAAAAGAGGCTAGGTGGCAAATGGTAAAAACAAGGTTGGGCATTGCTGGAAAAGCTTTAATCAAGGCGAACTATCAAGGGGTTCCCATTATAACCCAACCGCGTAAGGAACGCAAAATCCGGGAACATAACACCGATATGACGGAAACTAGGGCGGCAAGAGTGGAACAAAACACTAGGCGAGAGGCTGAGCCTTCCACCCTTTACCAAGTATATAGATGCATTAAGATAACATAGCAATATAATGATATCCCAACAAGTAAATAAATGTTCCAACAAGGAACGGTCTCCAATCTTCACCTGCAACTAGCAACGCTATAAGAGGGGCTGAGCAAAGTGGTAACATAGCCAATCAATGGTTTGCTAGGACATGGTGGGTTAGAGGTTTGACATGGCAATTTAGGAGGCTTGAAAGCAAATGGTAGACATCGTAGCATTGGCATAGCAAAAGAGCGAGCAAACTAGCATAGCAAAGATAGTAGTGATTTCGAGGGTATGATCATCTTGCCTGCAAAGTTGTCAGAGTTGACTGGATCCTCGAAAGCAAACTCAACGGGCTCCTCGTTAGCGAACTCGTCTCCCGGCTCTACCCAAACAAGACAAACAAGCAACAAGGACACAATCAACCACGTGCAAGGATCAAACAAAATGGTGCAATGATGATATGCTATGCGGGATGCGATGCAGGATGCATATGCAAGATGTGACAAGGAATGTATGAACCTGGTCTCAACTTGGAAATCCAAGTGTGCCACTGGAAAGATGAGATGAAATCGCTTGAAAACGATACAAAGAACGCCGGAATCAGAGTTACGGTTTGGAAATGGCAAGCAAAACAAATTTGACACCGGTCTGCGATTTACATCAAGTAGCCATCTAAATGCAACGAGATGAACATGCTACAGCATCCAAACATGACAACAAAATACATGGCAGGGATGTACTCAAGATGCTTAACAAAAGTCTAGCACTGAGCTACGGCCAATTCATCGATTAACAGGTTCAAACAAGCATGGCAAAAATGCATATGGTAAACAGATCTCAGACTTAGTGAAATTAACACTTGTCTGGAATTTCAGATCAGGTAGCCCTCTTCGGAGCAACAAAACTACATGCTACAGGACCTGAACATGGCAAAGCAAAGCATGGCATGGCGCTACTCAAAGAGCTTAAAAAAAGTCCCTCAGTGACCTTGAGTCAAAAGGGATCAGAAAATACAATTGCAAGCATGTGAACATGGCAAAAACATAATTAGTTCTCAGACTTAGTGAAAACTGGAGCATGCTGAAAACAGATATCAAGTAGGCATGTTTACGAGCTCGATGCACTCACTACGGAGCAAGTCATGACAAACTAAGCATACACCCATCAAGAATACACAAAATACAAGCTAGACATGGCAAGAACAATAGCATAGCATGCACGTTCAACTACAACATCATCGGCAAAATTGCAAACAAGTTGACAATCTGCCCAGATTCACAAAGTAGCAAAAGTAGAGCTCGATTGACTCAAGCTAGGTTGCTCCATAATTGCAAACAAATACATGGATGGATAGAGCACTACAATATTAACAAAACATCCTTACTGATCATCCTCAAAAGAGGCACGGATCACTCGGAAACAACAAGAACATATGGCCATATGAAATAAACAGCTCAAGGACTTAGTGGAAATGCGAAGTCCCTGAAATCAGCACTACCAAGTGCCTCACTTCACAAGCTTGTGCTAGTCACCACACACATCACAAAAATACATGGGTTGCACCTCTGGAAAGATGACAAAACCCTTAACAAAACATATGTAGAGCATCAGGGCATATCATGCACACAATAATCATGGCAAAAATGACAAAAAGCTAAATGGATTAGCAGATCTGACAATTAACTCAAGTAGCCCTCTTCTAACAGCATTTCGGGCATCAAGATGAACTCAAATGAAAATGATGCAATGGAATGAAATGATGTATTCTCTGAGATGAACATTTTGATATGCTATATTCCAAAACGGAGCTACGGATGTGGAGATATTGCATGATGAAGATGGGCACATGGATTAGGGTTTCGGGCAAAAGTCAACCCAAATCACTCCGGATCTGAGATCTGCATGGGAACCGAGGTTTGTCGCCGGGGCTCACCGGAGTTTGGGGCCGTGGTGGCCAGAGGAAGGGGGAGGCCGGCCGGAGCTCATGGCGGCGAGGGAAGACGGCGGCGGCGGCATGGACGCCGAGGTGGAGGAGGGAGCGGCGAGGCGGAGGAGGGAGCGGCCGGGGACGGTGGCGCTCGCCGGCGCGGTCGGTGGTCGGTCCGGTGTGGCGGCGCGGCGGCCGGCGAGGCGGGCGACGGCGGCGGGCGGCGGCTCGGGCGGCGGATGTAGCCGGGCGGCGGGGCGCGGTGCGATGGGCCCCGAGGGCCCGCACTGGGCTCGGCGGGCCTCAGAGGCGGCGGCGGCAAAGCGGTCCCACGGGGACACGTGGCGGCAGCTGGCTGGTGGCGGCGGCGGGCGGACGCGTCCGGCTCCGTCCGGACATGTCCGGCGGCGGCGGAGATCCGAAATTTTAGGGTTAGGACGGGGGAGGATCCGGATTCTCGAGAGGGGATCTATTTATAGGCATAGAGGGAGCTAGGAGAGTCCAAATGAGGTGCAGTTTTCGGCCACGCGATCGTGATCGAACGCTCTAGATGATGGAGCATGTTTAGGTGGGTTTTGGGCCAAATTGGAGGGGTGTTGGGCTGTAACACACACGAGGCCTTTTCGGTCCCTCGGTTAACCGTTGGAGTATCAAACGAAGTCCAAATGGCACGAAACTTGATAGGCAGTCTACCGGTAGTAAACCAAGGCCGCTTGGCAAGTCTCGGTCCAATCCGAAAATGTTTAATCCCCACACATGAAAGAAAGCTAGAAATGACCACCGGAGGAGAACGAAGCGCCGGAATGCAAAACGGACAACGGGGAAAATGCTCGAATGCATGAGATGAACACGTATGCAAATGCAATGCACATGATGACATGATATGAGATGCATGACAACAATAATAACACACGGAGACAAAGACCCAAACCCGAGAAAATAAAATAACTTAATGCCGGAAACGGCAAGAGTTGGAGTACAAATTGGGAAAGTCATATCCGGGGTGTTACAGCTCCTGAGACTCCGGGCGTGTACAGCCCCAACTCATTATTACGTGAGAGTGTGACGGGCAGAGATTCTTCACAGGCACCGGGCCTTGCTTCACAGGCTCTGAGCCTTGCTTTAATGGCACTGGGCCTTGCTTCACAGGCTCTAGGCCTTGCTTCACAGGCACTAGGCCTTGCTTCACAGGCACTGGGCCTTGCTTCACAGGCTCTGGGCCTTGCTTCACACACACTGGGCCTTGCTTCACAGGCACTGGGCCTTGCTTCATGGGTCGAACTTCTGAAGGTGCTGGATGTTCCAGGCGTTTTGGATAGGTGTCCCTTCTTGCGTCTCCTGGCACACGGCGCCAGGCCTAGAGATGTGGAGGACCCTAAACGGGCCCTCCCACATGGGTGAAAGCTTGCGCAACCCTTCCCTGGAGAGGACCCGCCTCAGGACCAGGTCACCCATCTCGAGCGTCCTGGAGCGAATGTTGCAGCAGTGGTAACACTGCACCGCTTGCTGGTACCTTGCCGCCCTTAATGCAGCTTCGCAACGGCGTTCCTCCCGCAGCACGAGGTCCATCCCCCGCATGGCGTCCTGCTTCATTTCGTCGAACGCCAGAACCATGCGGAGTGATGCTTGACCTCGTGAGGGAGGACTGCTTCAGCTCCGTAGACGAGGAAGAACGGAGTCTCGCCCGTTGGCTTGGTAGCGGTGGTGCGGATGGACCACATCACGGAATGGAGCTCGTCGTGCTAGCCCCTGCCGCAGGCCTCCAGCTTCTTCTTGAAGGTCCTGGTCTTGAGGCCCCTCAGGACCTTGGCATTGGCATGCTCAGACTGACCATTGCTCCTGGGGTGGGCCACCGAAGCATAGCAGATCTGCGTTCCAAGGTTAGCACAGTACGTCTTAGAGAGGTTACTAGTAAACTACGAGCCGTTGTCTATGAAGATGCGGTTGGGGACCCTGAAGCGGCTCACGAGGCCCTTGATGAACTTGACAGCTGAGTCGGCTGGAATGGTACGTACAGCTTCCACTTCCGCCCCCTTGGTGAACTTGTCGACGGCGACATAGAGATAACGGTAGCCCCCTGGCGCTCATGGGAACGGGCCTAGGATGTCTAGCCCCCAGACCGCGAATGGCCACGTGAGCGGGATGGTCTGGAGGCCCTGAGCAGGCTGATGGATTTGCTTGGCGTGGAATTGGTAAGCTTCGCAGGATTTCACCAGATCGGCTACGTCGTTGAGTGCTGTGGGCCAATAGAATCCACTGCGGAAGGCTTTGCCGACGAGGGTCCGTGATGATGAGTGATGTCCACAGTCCCCGCTGTGTATGTCAGTCAGCTGCTCCCTTCCTTGATCGCTGGAGATGCAGCGCAGCGTGACATCATTCGGTCGTTTCCTGTACAACTCACCGTCTTGAATGCAGTATGTCATGGCCTGTCGGGCCGTACGCTCTGCGTCCTCTTCCTTCTCCGGCAGTGTCCCGTGCTTCAGGTACTCCTTAAACTCCTTGGTCCAGCACTCCTCCTGAGGCTCGAGCACCAAGAGTAGCCGAGCTCCTGAGGTTGGGCCGCAAGCTGGTGCTCCTATGGCCGGGGGTAGTGGGAGCTCCTCCCGAGGCTGATTCATGCTTGAAAGAGGTGGCGTAGCTGACGGCTTGAAGAGTCGTTCTTCAAAGACGTCGGGCTCTTGCAGTTGCCGCTTGGATGCTCTCTTGGCGATGTCGTCGGCTTCCTTATTGGTGACCCGGGGCACGTGCTGCAGCTCCAAGCTTAAGAACTGCTTTTCCATCTTGCGCACCTCCGCAAGGTAGGCCTCCATGTGCTCGTCCTTTGGCTTGTACACTTTGTTGGAGAAGTTGACGAGGAGCTGCGAGTCGCCATTGACGGTAAGGCGCCTTACTCCCAGAGCTGCCGCAACCTTCAGGACGGCTATGAGGCTTCATATTCTGCGATATTGTTGGAGACCTTCTCGCCGTGCTGGAAGCAGAGTTGCACAACATAGTAAAGCTTGTCCTGAGTGGGCGAGATGAGCACTGCTCCAGCCCCCGGGCCCTGGTGCGCAAAGGCGCCATCAAAATACATGACCCACCTGTCCGGTGCCTCACTTCCTAGGGAGGTGGACCGGTCTTCTCCTTCCTCAAGAGCCGGGGCATCTGTCCATTCCGCCACAAAATCGGCGAGCGCGGCTCCCTTGATGACCCTGGTGGTGCTGAACTCCAGTTGGAACGCTTGCAGCTCGATGTTCCATTCAGCGACCCTTCTGCCTGAGTTTGGGCTCCTGAGTACCCTCTCCAATGGGTAATATGACACGAATTTGATGGGTGCCCCTGGAAGTAGTGTCGCAGCTTGCGTGAGGCCACCAAGAGTGCGAGCAAGAGCTTTTGCGGCATGGGGTAGCATGCCCTGGTGTCTCGTAGTACGGTGCTGACGAAGTATACTGAGTGCTCGACGAGGGCTGGCACACTGTTGAGGCTCGGGTCTTGCGGAGATTGTGGCATGTGCTAAGGTGGAGGATTTCCTGAGACTTGGCCATCCTCAGGAGTATCTACGATGCTGCCCTGCCAAGCTTGATCTTCCGCTACTGATGGCTCTGGTGTGCCTTCCTGACCCTGTGTCGCGTCAGCTCTGGCTTGGCGTGGCACACCTTTGTCTCTGTGCTCCTCCCGAACCTCCACCAGCGCCGCACTGGCGGAGTCTAAGGTGGCGGCGAGGTATAGTACTAGAGGCTCGAGAGGCCGTGGCGCCACCATCACCGGGGGGCTGGTGAGGTATTTCTTGAGGTCTTGGAAGGCCTGGTCGGCCTCCGGGGTCCACTCGAAGGGGCCCCTCTTCTTCATGATCTTGAAGAAGGGTAAGGCGCGCTCGCCTAGCTTGGAGATGAAACGCCCTAACACGGTCACCCGTCCTGTCAGTTTTTGCATCTCCTTGAGGTTTTGTGGTGGGCTCATGTTTTCAATGGCCTTTATCTTCTCCGGGTTTGCCTCGATCCCTCTATGGGATACGAGAAATCCCAGCAGCTTGCCAGAGGGGACGCCAAACACACACTTCTCCGGGTAAAGCCTCAAGTTAAACCGGCGCAAACTCTCAAAGGTCTCCTCCAAGTCTGGAATCAATGTCCTCGCCTCGCGAGATTTGACCACTATGTCATCAACGTAGGGCTCTGTGTTTCTGCCAAGCTGTCGCCCCAAGGCGATGTGCATCAGCCGCTGGAAGGTTGCGTCCGCGTTGCGTAGGACGAAAGGCATGCAGATGTAGTAGTACACCCCACATGGTGTCAAGAAGGCTGTCTTCTCCACATCCTCCACCGCCATCTTGATCTGATGGTATCCAGAGAACGCATCTAGGAAACATAACAAATCACACTCGGCTGTGGAGTCGACAATTTGATCGATACGTGGAAGGGGAAACGGATCTTAGGGGCAAGCTTTGTTGAGGTTGGTGAAGTCGACACACATTCGTTCCTTCCCACCTTTCTTCGGTACTACGACGGGATTCGCCAGCCATTCGGGGTATCGAACTTCTCGGATGGTGCCTGCCGCCTCCAGCTTGCATGTCTCTTGGACGATGAAGGCCTGCTTCTCAGTGGACTGCCATCTTGCTCGATGCTTCACGGGGCGTACGTTGGGGCATACCCTTAGATGATGCTGGATTACCTCTCTCGGGACCCCTACAAGCTGATTGGGCTCCCACGCGAATATCTCCTTGTTCGCACGCAAAAACCTCACCAAAGCTTCTTCTTTCCTTGGGGCAAGGCCGGTCCCTATGGTGAAGGTGACTCCTGAAGACCCGTCCTCGTTGACCGGCACCTACATGGTCTCCGCCTTGTCTTGGGTGAATAGCTACCTCTTCTTGGTGAGTGCGGTCTCCTTGGCCACAGGCGCATCAGCGCCGGCTGGCTATGCCGCCGCCGCGGTCTTGAAGGCAAGCCTGAGCGCCGTCATAGCCTCCTTAGTGTCCCCCTTGATGGTGAGAGAAAGTGCTAGTGATCGACTAGAGGGGGGTGAATAGGCGATTTTTATGAAAGTCTTCAAAACATGGAAGTTTCGAAGACAACCGATAGAAATAAACCTATTACCATGCAACGGAAGGTAGACTACACTAGGCAAGCCATAGTCAAGTATTCAATGAAGTGAAAGCGCAATGACTAATAGTAGCTAGGCAGTAAGGATCAGGTAGGAAGATATTGTGAAGCCAATCAGAACAAGCATTCACTCAGTGAAGACAGAAGATAATGCAATCATACAATGACTTCACAAGGACCAACAGTAAATAAAGGGTAGGGAAGGATGAAACTAGTGACTCGTCGAAGACAATGATTTGTTGGACCAGTTCCAGTTGCTGTGACAACTGTACGTCTGGTTAGGGAGGCTGAGATTCAACTCAGAAGACCTCGTCTTCACCTTATTCCCCTTGAGCTAAGGACACCCAGTCCTCGCCCAATCACTCTGGTAAGTCTTCAAGGTAGACTTCCAAACCTTCACAGACTTCGTTCACCGGCGATCCACAATGACTCTTGGATGCTCAGAACGCGGTGCGTAACCGGCTGGAGGATTCATAGTCCTCAAGTGTAATAAGTCTTCAGATCACACAGACAGGAAGACTTAAGTGATGCCTAACACTCTTTGGCTTTCGGTGTTTAGGGCTTTATCCTCGCAAGGAATTCTCTCTCAAAGGCTTCGAGGTGGGTTGCTCTCAAACGACAAAAGCCATACTCTAACTCTGAGCAGCCAACCGTTTCTGGTTGTAGGGGTTGGGCTATTTATAGCCACTAGGCAACCCGACCTGATTTGTCCGAAATGACCCTGGGTCACTAAGGAACTGACATGTGTTCCAATGGTCAGATTTCAAACACACACGACAACTTTACTTGGGCTACAAGCAAAGCTGACTTATCCAACTCTGGACAAGATTTGCTCTCATAGTCTTCACTCAAAGACATAGGATTTTGGTTAAGCATCACTTCAGTCATTCTGACTAGTTCTCTTGGACCCCACTTAACAGTACGGTGGTTCCTATGACTCAACAAAGAAAAACACAGAACGACGAAACTGCTAAGTCCTCGCGCTCCATAGTCTTCACGCGATGTCTTCTCTTGTCATAGTCTTCAATGTGAATGTCTTTACATACCACCTTTGACTTCAATGTCTTCATACATTTTTAGGGGTCATCTCTGGTAGGAAAACCGAATCAATGAGGGACTCCTACCTATGTTATCCTGCAATTCTCACGAACACATTAGTCCCTCAACTAGGTTTGTAATCAATACTCCAAAACCAACTAGGGGTGGCACTAGATGCACTTACAATCTCCCCCTTTTTGGTGATCGATGACAAACTAGTTGAAGTTTTCAACGGGGAATAAAATATGTGAAATTGTAAAGGATAGGTTATTGTCTTCATAAGTGGCAAAGGCTCCCCTGAAGATGTGCATATAAGTAATTTGCTTTTGGTATGCAAATGCACATGGCAGGTTGTACTTGTGGAGATCCTCTTCAACTTATGATGACAATTCATCATGCATGAAAAAGTATGTGAAGATAATGACATGCATAATGAAAAATGGACGTCTGCAAAATGATCTGAGTGCGGAATTTATCGTCGCACATGCGGAATATATCATCGCATCGCAGAATAGCAAATAAGTAGCAGACGACCATCGAGTTTTAAGTGTTACAACTCAAAGAACCAAATGTATCAAAACGAGAGTTGTAAACACTAGGCAAAATATAAAGCAACCACCCATATGGACCCGCTTGAAGACTATCAAACTCATATGCTTCTCCCCCTTTTGTCAGTAAGGACCAAAAAGGTTTGAAGACATAGAGCGTCTACTCGTTCCCATGCGGAGTAGGTGAAGCAGCAAGGTCGTCGGTGTTGTTAGGCGGTGCAGACGAACTCGGGGCAGTGTCGATGCGTGCAGAAGTAGGGGGCGGTGAAGTAGCATTGTCTTTGTCATCGATCACTCTGGCATTCACAGTTGCCGCGGAGGAAGAGAACTCAGAGTCTTCAAAAGACGGAGTTCGTCGCAGCACAGTCCTTCTTGGAGGTGTGGAGTCAAACTTGAAGCGTTCAGAGAAGCCATCCTCTTGAAGATCATCTTTAGAACACATAAGCGTCAGCCCTTTCCATGTACGCCGACAGGTTTCATGGGCAACAAAGGCATTCTTGGTGGCAAGATTGCGAATGCGGTTGACATCCACCAAGAGGCTTTGCATCTGACGCTTAAGCCAGTCATGATGCTTATCCTGTTTCTGATGCAGCGCAACGAGAAGCTCTCGGTCATTGAGGACATGAGATCGTCTTTGAGGCCTTTGTGCAATAGTGCTACCAGTGGCGTCAATTTGAGCATGCGAGGCACGTGTGTTTCCAGCAAGGGGATAAACAAGAGACACTGCTGAAATTCCTTCAATGGGCTAGGTGAAGCTTTGGTGATCAACATTATGAAGATAAATGGGATCCTTAGCAGGCTCTGGGTAAATGGCTTCAACTGACAGATCAACCTCGGGCAAGAATATAAGATGATTGCACGCAGACAGCTGATAGTTGAAGGCTGAGTGACGCTTGATCAGACGCATGACCCATGAAGCATAAAATTTCAACCCAAAGATGTCGGACCCAGACGCAGCCAACTGCCTGATGAAGAAGTCTTGAACATTGAAGTTGATGCCATTGTAGATATAGAAAACCAAAGTCTTCATTGCTCCTTCAAGCTTTGCTGCAGATGAGTGTCCTTTGACAGGCCATAGATTCTTCCTGATGATGTGGTAGATGGTGCGAGGCATGTACTCTAGGTCTTCAACAAAGAACTCCTTAGGATATTCAGCATCTAGAGGCAAAGGCTTCATCATGCTCAGCATCTGACTCATGTTGGGTTCTGACTTCTGAAAGATGCTTTCCAAGGCATTTTGATGTTGTTGACAACCTGGTTCATAGTATTCACTAGGAGTGTGTAGGCCTGTGAGCTCAATGATATCAAGAGCTTTAGCTTCATGATGGACATTGCCTGTCATCCACTCAAGGACCCAAGTCTTCGGATCCCTATTGTAGCCTCGAATATGAAGAGTGGCATAGAATTGAAGCAACAACTCTTCATTCCAATGCTCCTTGTCGGTGATGAACTGCAGCAGACTAGCATCTCTAAAACAGTCCAATGCTTCTTCGAGGCAGGGCGGACCATCCATAGCTTCAGAGTCGAGGCGCATATGTGGAAATATGCGCCCTTGATTGTATAGGACACAAGAATAGTAGTTGCGCTGCTGATAGCTCCAGAACCGATCTGAAGAAATGTGCGGTTTGGTATAAGGGTTCTTGGAGCTGTTAAAGAAGGTATTATGTGCCACGAAGCCATTCGCATTGAAGACCCCAGGTGAAGTGGCAGTGCCTGGGAATCGTGGAAGTCTTGGCTTGGGCTTTTGGACATGAGGCATGTGCTCGACGTGGTACTCAAATTGTGGACCAGCAGCAGGTGGAGGAGTCAGAATGGGCCATCGAACCATAACCGGCTGACCACGATCAAATGCCAGCTCCATTGTGTGAGGTCTTGGAGGGGGAATAGGTGCATTGGCATTGTCTTCATGGGCTTCAGGGGCCACATTGACTTCAGGTGCAGGCTCCACATTTGCTTCAGCCATGACGACGTCATTAGCTTCATTGGTGTTGGTGGTGGCAGCCTCAGGATTCTCAACCTCCACTTCAGAAGCTGGAGGGTCGGTCACGTTCTCCTTGAGAACAACATCTTGGTGAGACGGGGGTGTAGCAACTCTTGGGGATTCTTCTTCATCGGCTGATGCAGTCGGAACATCTTCAGCCAGTTTGGCTTCGGATTCAGTCATAGTAGGAGTGGCATCTGGAAATACTTGACGTGCAACAGATTGGTGGTGCACTTCTCCTTCTGGAACGCTCGATAGAGGGACTTGAGGCCATGGTCCTTTGCGAAGCCTGCGCAACGCTGGCGATGCCTTTGGAGTTGGAGTTTGCTGGGCCTCAAAGTCATCTTCTTCTTCTTGTCGGGGTGGTGTGACTTGTTGTTGTTGAGTACTCGGAGTGTCTTGTTGTTGTGGGTGATCAGCCCACGATGCATCCTGAGCAATTGGCGTCAGAGGACGACCAATGCTGATGAGTTCGTTGTTCGTGAGAACAGGCGATGATACCAAGTTGTGCTCAATCTGAGGAAGAACTACATCATCTTCGACATTGTCATGGTGACCAATGTCTTCAGCAGCGGTGGGATCAACTGCTGGAATGTCTTCAGCTTCATGAGCCTCTGTGGAAGCAGGCTCATGGACAATCAGTTGGAGCTCTTGGTGTGCAGATGCAGGGCGAACCGTTGAGATAGGTTCAACAACTAAGGGCTCTGTGGGAGCAGCCTTATCCTTCTTGGTTTTGCGCTTCTTCTTGGAGGGAGCAGCATCAGAGGCTTCAGGATGTTTCCTCTTCCTGGCTTCAGCCTCAGCAGTCCTCGTCTTCTTCAATTCTGAAGCGGTTGACCTGACCTTTGGCTTCGAGCCAGTCATGCTGGCTGGGAAGACAATGGGATGTGCTTCCTGCCTTGGTGCTTCGGGTTAGGCCATAGCTGGCTTCTTCTTCTTCTTTGCAGCCATCCTGGGATCGATGCCAGGACGACCAAGAGCCTTGCGCTTCTCAGCCTCATTGTAAGCTTGCACACACTTGTCTGCCAGGCTCTTCATGCGCTCACGAGAGCCTTTAGCTTCTTCACGCTTCTTGAGAAAGGCTTCCTTGAGCTCGTGCAGCATGATCTGGAAGTTTTTGACATCTTGCACGCTGAGCTTGGCCATGTGCTTCTTGAACTGAGCTTTCTCATAGTCTATCTTTTGCTTCAGTTCAACGATGCGCTGAGCTAGAGTTAGCTTAGAAGCAATGGCGCCAGTGAAGGCGACACTGAGGCCAATTGGAAGTTGCAGATCTTCAAAGCTGAGGTTGGGCGTGTCAAACCACTCATCAATGAAGTTATGGATGATTGCCACATCAAAGAGAGGCAAATCATTGAAGATTTCTGCTTCTTCTTTGCTCTTGATCAGTTGCTCAAGAGCATCATCTGCAAGATCTTCATCACTGGATAGATCAATGGCGTCGTTGCGCAGAATAGCAGCAGCAGTCAGTTCTTGCCTGGTGTGTTGCAAAGGCATCTTTACTTTCGAGGGCTTGGAGATGCGTGACAAATCTTCAGACTGCACACTGTCTTCAGGAGGTACAGTAGCCAGTGGCTTCGCTCGTGAGATTTTTGGTGCTGAGGCAGGCTTTGAAGCTTTAGGCTTCTTCAGTTTCTTTGGCTTCGGCGGTGCAAGCGCTTCATCAGATTCAGCGTCATCTGCAGGCTCATCCACGGCTGTTCCTTGAACCTTGATATGAGTAATGAGACCTTCCAGGTTGTAGAAGGACCCAACAAGATTGGGTTCAGCTTCGCGGGTGCCATCGGCACGGGGAGCAGAAGGGCCAGGGTTGAAGTCAAGTCCCCATGACTTCTTATTTTGCTTGGCCGAATTCTTGGCAAACTCGAAGTTGCGCTTGAACAGATTGTCATCACGACACCATAGCAATGATGATGGGTGTGCATCCGCAGGCTGTGGTCCATGGACCATGCAGGGATAGAAGCCTTGTTCAATGGCTTCATCTCTGGACCTGGGTTGAAGATTTTTGTATAGGATGTCTCCCCATGGTCGTTTGATGGCATTTTTCTTAGCATATTCCTGGCTCACAAACCTGTACTTGAACCATTGTTCTGCCCAATATCTTCAAATCCATTGGATTCGGGTCTTGCGCTGATTGTAATCCTCTTCAGGATCTGTCTTGTAAAGCTCTGAGAGGTCATCAGGCAAATCTCTTGACGTTCCCCCACGACGCTGTCTGCCACCCTTCCTTACTGATTTTTCTGTAGCCATGAACTTCAAACTGAATGGCTTCACCACGTTCAAAGGATTCAAAGGCTTTCGCTTGCTATACAAACAGGAACTGGCTTCGGGAGAGTTAATGTGATGCTGTAAGAATTCTGCAAACGAATGCAGACTATGAGAACCAAGGGATTCTCCCACGGATATGTACCTGTGACAGCATTAGAGATGCGAGGGAAGGGGAAGAGGTCATATGCATTCTCAGAAGATTTTGAAGATAAATCAGTTTAGGAGACATTGACCTCATCGTGCGAAGACATTCACTTATATGTTGAGAGTTGGTTCCAGATTTGTATGAATCCACGAATAAGTACAAGTGAGGAATCTAACTAGATATGAAGCTTAAGTGAATATTCTAGGAAGTATGAGATGCAGACAGGATGAATCTAACATTGTATAGGCAGAGACTTATTTTGGCAAATAGGATGAATCTTTGAGGATAAAAAAGATGGTAAAAATAGAGTTATATTTACCACGCGAAGAACTGCTAGTATAGGATCTTGAAGTAGATGTGTCTAGAGGGGGGGTGATTAGACACTTAATGCTAAAGTTGCAATTTTTAAGCTTTTTCAGTTTAAGTGGAGTTTAGGCATAATTTCAACATTCACAATACATATCAAGCAAGCATGCAAAGAGTGTATAGGCAGCGGAAAATAAAGAATGCAACTTGCAAGAATGTAAAGGGAAGGGTTTGGAGAATTCAAACGCAATTGGAGACACGGATGTTTTTCCCGTGGTTCGGATAGGTGGTGCTATCCTACATCCACGTTGATGGAGACTTCAACCCACGAAGGGTAACGGTTGCGCGAGTCCACGGAGGGCTCCACCCACGAAGGGTAATGGTTGCGCGAGTCCACGGAGGGCTCCACCCACGAAGGGTCCACGAAGAAGCAACCACCCACGAAGGGTCCACAAAGAAGCAACCTTGTCTATCCCACCATGGCCATCGCCCACGAAGGACTTGCCTCACTAGCGGTAGATCTTCACGAAGTAGGCGATCTCCTTGCCCTTACAAACTCCTTGGTTCAACTCCACAATCTTGTCGGAGGCTCCCAAGTAACACCTAGCCAATCTAGGAGACACCACTCTCCAAGAAGTAACAAATGGTGTGTTGATGATGAACTCCTTGATCTTGTGCTTCAAATGATAGTCTCCCCAACACTCAACTCTCTCTCATAGGATTTGGATTTTGTGGAAAGAAGATTTGAGTGGAAAGCAACTTGGGGAAGGCTAGAGATCAAGATTCATATGGTAGGAATGGAATATCTTGGTCTCAACACATGAGTAGGTGGTTCTCTCTCAGGACATATGAGTTGGAATTGTGTATGTGTTCTGATGGCTCTCTCACGAATGAAGAGGAGGTGGAGGGGTATATATAGCCTCCACACAAAATCCAACCGTTACACACAGTTTTCCAATCTCGGTGGGACCGAATCAACAAACTCGGTCGGACTGAAAAGGTAAACCTAGTGACCGTTAGAGATTTTCGGTGGGACCGACTGGATCAACTCGGTGGGACCAATGTGCTAGGGTTACGGTAAATCCAAAACTGGGTGGGACCGATTACTCAAACTCGGTGGGACCGATTTGGGTAATAAGTGAAACAGAGAGTTGGCCAAGCAAATCGGTGGGGCCGATTGCATATCTCGGTGGGACCGAAAATATTGCAATAGGTAACAGAGAGTTTGCAAGCCCATCTCGGTGAGACCGAGATCCCATGGGTGAGACCGAACTGATTAGGGTTTCTGGCAGTGGCTATGACAGGTGAAACTCGGTGGTGCCGGATAGGAATAATCGGTAGGTCCGAGTTTGGCTTTGGGTTTAGGTCATATGTGGAAGTGGGAAAGTAGCTGAGGATTTTGGAGCATATCATTAAGCACATGAAGCAAGAGGCTCATTAAGCAACACCTCATCACTCCTTGATAGTATTGGCTTTTCCTATGGACTCAATGTGATCTTGGATCACTAAAATGTAAAATGAAGAGTCTTGAGCTTGAAGCTTTAGCCAATCCTTTGTCCTTAGCATCTTGAAGGAGTTCCCACAACCTTTAGTCCATGCCACTCCATTGTTGAACTTATCTGAAACATGCTAGATAGAAATGTTAGTCCAACAAGAGATATGTTGTCATCAATTATCAAAACCACCTAGGGAGCACTTGTGCTTTCAATCTCCCCCTTTTTGGTAATTGATGGCAACATACATCAAAGCTTTAGATAAAGATATAAAGAACATCAAGTAAAGCTTTGGAAGGACATGTAACAAGCATAGGCTCCCCCTACATGTATGCACTCATGTAAATATGAAATATAGAGGCATGTGAGAGCATAACCATGACAGAGTAGGCAATGTGTTACATGTATCTTGGGCATATGCATCAGAGCAAAAGATTATCAAGGAAAATACCTTCATGCTCATGAGTCCTTCTTGCAAATAGTATGTACATAAGCAAGAACTCCTCATACTCATGATTTTGATGCATATACTTACCTTGTGGTCTTGAGTTGGCTTAGGATGGAATGAACCTGCACAAACAAAGTTAGATAACACAGGTACATCCACTAGCCAGAGCAAACAAAAGAAACCACAAGAATACCAAGACTGGGATGACATGTAGAGAGTGAGTACAAGGTACCACATTGGATTCAACATGTCCCCAAGAATAAAGATATGCAATGAATTTGACTGATTTCTTTCCCTTAGGTGTCTTGCTCCCCCTGAATCTTACATGGGATATTGGGAGAAGATAGGGAACAGAAAATCAGAGCTGAAAGATACAAATGGATAGAACTTAATGCAAATACATGTCTTTCCCCCAAAAAGGCATCTCTCCTCTTGAACATCAAGCATCTGGGATCCTTGAGTATTCTCTCCCCATGGTAGTCTCTCTCTCCCCCTTAATACTTTCTCTCTTGTAGGTTTGGTCCTTGAGACTTTTTCTCTCCCTTGATGTGATCTCTCTCTCCTACAAGCTTTGATGTGATCTCTCTCTCTCTCCCCCTTTGACATCAATTTCCAAGAAGGGCTTTCTGGAATCCGTCGTATAGGTTTGGTCCTTGAGACTCAGCACAAAGCAATGGATAAAACGATGATGCTTTTAGAGAACAAGATTCATTGAGTAGAGCTGGATCGGAAGAAATATAGAACAAGTGGCAAACTGTTTTTCCTGTTGTGAAGTTGGTGGCACCGAGTGGTATGTTTCGGTGGCACCGAAAAGATTCGGTTGGACCAAAAATTATAAGTCGGTGAAACCGAGTTCACACAAAGAAAAACACTTGTCACCTCAGCTCACTAGACATGTAGGATCTCACAAAGATTTGCAATGAATTACCTGAAGGATTTGCAAGGAATTAAATGTAGAAAATGCAGAACATAAACAGAAAGAAAAGAGAAGAGACTGAAAAATCTAGATGGAGTTTTTTTTGTTTTGAAAAAGAGAAAGAAACTAAACATGCATGAGATACACACAAAAAGAACACAAGAGAACTTCATCTAGAGTTGGGCGGTGACATAGTCACCTATGTTAGAGTATATTGACTTAGGAGTCAAGTGAGAACACTTGATCATAGGTCATACTCATCGTTTAAGCTCAAAACGGGGTTACCATTTTTCGTTTAAGCATCTTGATGTATCCACATGTTGTTGAGTTGCTTTGACTCATGTCTTGGAGTAAAGCTTCTCTAAGATGGAATAACATACCTTGGGTGGTGGTGTGGTTCTTGCTCATGTAGTTGAACTTGTGTGGGTGCTCAAGGTTGATGTAGCTCATCAAGAGTTGGGAGCACCACTTGGAGTTTGAGTTCATCTACCTACATGGGTTAGTTCTTGCAAGGAAGAGCACTTGTGTATTCAAAAATGACAATCATGAAGCTCAACATAGAATTTGTCAAATGATATGTTTGAATGGTTTTGTGCTTCCTTGTCTTCAACCACCATTGTGTAGAGTCTTGGTGATGTAGAGATTGCTCAAGATGTGAGTGAGTCGCAATCTCATGGAATTAGATTCAACCAAGCACCTACATGGGTTAGACAACATGCAAGGTGCAAATATATCCAAGACATAAGATAGTTATCATAAGAGATATATCATGGATTAGTCATAAGCTCATGTCTTGCATGTATCCAATGGAGTTTCTACTCCAAGTTCAAAGCATCAATGATGTTCAATTCTCCTCTCAACCTGCAAAACACTTTCTCATCAAGAGGTTTAGTAAATATATCCACTAATTGCTTATCGATGCGAACATGCTTAAGATCAATGTCACCCTTAGCAACATGATCTCGAATGAAATGATGACGAACTTCAATATGCTTAGTTCGTGAATGTTGTACAGGATTATGACCAATTTTGATAGCACTTTCATTGTCACAAAGTAGTGGAACATGTTTCACATAGATCCCATAATCTTTAAGATTTTGGGTCATCCAAAGTAATTGAGCACAACATGAACCAGCGGCAATGTATTCCGCTTCGGCGGTGGATAAGGATACCGAGTTTTGTTTCTTGGAAGACCAAGACACAAGAGATCTACCAAGAAATTGACAAGTACCCGAAGTGGACTTTCTATCAACCTTATCTCCGGCATAATCCGAGTCGGAATAGCCAACAAGATCAAAAGAAGACCTCTTAGGATACCAAATGCCAAAATTTGGTGTATGGATTAAATATCTCACTATCCTTTTCACAGCCTTAAGATGACATTCTTTAGGAGCAGCTTGATATCGTGCACACATGCACACACTTAGCATAATATCGGGACGTGAAGCACATAGGTATAACAATGAACCAATCATAGAGTGATAAACCTTTTAATCAACCGGTTCACCATCTTTGGTCAAATCATTATGTCCACTAGTAGGCATGGGTGAAGACATACCTTTGCATTCTTGCATATTGAACTTCTTGAATAAGTCATTGGTGTACTTTCTTTGAGAGACAAATGTACCTTCCTTAGTTTGCTTGATTTGCAAACCGAGAAAGAATTTGAGTTCACTCATCATAGACATCTCAAACTTCTCTGACACTAGCTTTCCAAACTTTTCACTAAAGAGAGGGTTAGTTGAACCAAATATGATATCATTAACATAAATTTGGCATACAAATAGTTCTCCATTAACCCTTTTAGTAAAAAGAGTATAATCAATTTTACCAATTTCAAAACCACTTGTAGTAAGGAACTTGGTCAAGCATTTATACCATGCTCTAGGAGCTTGTTTAAGACCATAAAGAGCTTTGTGAAGTTTGTAAACATGATTTGGTTTCTTAGGATTGATAAAACCGGGAGGTTGTTTGACATAAACTTCCTCCTCTATTTCACCATTTAGAAAAGCACTTTTGATGTCCATTTGGTACAAGGTGATATTATGGTGATTAGCATAGGCAAGTAAGATGCGAATGGACTCAAGTCTAGCAACGGGAGCATATGTCTCACCATAGTCCATACCTTCGACTTGTGTGTATCCTTGGGCGACGAGACGTGCTTTGTTGCGAACCACTTGTCCATCTTCATCTTGCTTGTTGCGAAACACCCATTTGGTACCAATGATGTTGTGGTTGTTGTCGGGCTTCTCAACTAATGTCCAAACTTGGTTTCTCTCAAAGTTGTGTAGCTCTTCATGCATAGCGTTTATCCAATCCGGATCTTCCAATGCTTCTTCAACCTTCATAGGTTCAATGCTAGAGATGAATGAATAGTTTTCACAAAAGTTAGCTAAACGAGTCTTTGAGCGAGTGATTCTCCCGGTTTGTATATCATTTAAGATTTGCTCGACGGGATGATCTTTGGCAATTCTTGCTCGAACTCGTGAGAGCTTTTGCTTGGGTCTTTGTCGAACATATTCTTCATATTGTTCTTCTTCTTGGTCTTCTTCATTGTTGACGTTGTCGTTCTCTTGTCGTGGTGGAGAAGGAGGTTGTTGATGTTCGTCTAGATGTATTTCCTCGTTTTCTTCATCTTGGTATGTCCCACTTGTCGATGCTTCTGTGTCAATTCTTGGTTCACTTTGTCGTGAAGTAGAAGCTTCCACTTGGATGGATGAAGTACTCTCCTTCACCTCCGTTGGACGAATTTTGCCAATGGACAAGTCTTGGATTGCTTCTGAAGGGTCTTTATCTCCTACATCAATTGGCAATTGCTCTACTTGCGAGCCATTAGATTCATCAAACTTCACATCTACCGTCTCTTCAACCTTTCGGGTGAAATTGTTGTAGACACGGTAAGTGTGAGAGTTTGAGCCATAACCAAGTAGGAAACCTTCATGAGATTTAGGAGCAAACTTTGAACGACGATGCTTATCAAGAATGTAGCACTTTGAGCCGAATACTCGAAAGTATCCAACTTGGGGTTTGTTACCGGTGAGAGCTCGTATGCCGTCTTGCCGAGTAGCTTGTGAAGATATAAGCGATTTGTTGCGTGACAAGCTGTCTCAACCGCTTCTGCCCAAAAGTGCTTTGGCGTCTTGTATTCATCAAGCATCGTTCTTGCCATTTCGATGAGCGTCCGGTTCTTCCTCTCAACAACTCCATTTTGTTGAGGTGTGTACGTAGCCGAGAACTCGTGTGAAATCCCTTCTTCGTCAAGAAAGGTGTCCACATTTGCGTTCTTGAACTCTGTTCCGTTGTCACTCCGAACCTTCTTGATCTTCACTTCAAACTGATTTTGGGCCTTCCTAGCGAAGTTTCTGAAGATCTTCTGGACGTGCGACTTGTCATTAATAAAGAACACCCACGTAAATCTTGAAAAATCATCAAATATAACTAGACCAAAAGAATTTCCACCGAGACTCCTGTAGGTGTTGGGACCAAAAAGATCCATATGAAGTAGCTCGAGTGGCCTCCTTGTGGTCATGATGTTCTTCACGGGATGTCTTCCTCCAACCTGCTTACCTGCTTGACAAGCACTGCAAAGTCTATCCTTATCAAATATGACATCGTTAACTCCAAGGATATGATTTCCTTTAATAAGCTTGTCAAGGTTTCTCATGCCAACGTGACCTAGTCGTCTATGCCACAACCAACCTTTTGAGGATTTAGCAATAAAGCAAGTTTTAGGTTGTGCCTTTTTAGAGAAATCGACAATGTAAAGATCACCTCTACGCATACCGGTAAAGACCATTTTATGATTGTCTCGACGAAATACTTGGCACTCTACCTCAGTAAATAGGACATTCAAACCGAAATCAGCAAGTCTAGATACTGAAAGTAAGTTGTAGCCAAGAGATTCAACGAGCATGACATTTTGAATGGAACTATCATGTGAGATGGCCACCTTACCAAGGCCAACCACTTTACCCTTTGAATTATCACCAAAGGTGACATATTTTCGAGGGCCGTCATTTTCAGCAAGCTCACGGAACATCTCTTCATCTCCGGTCATATGATCAGTACATCCACTATCAAGAACCCATTCCTTTCCTCCTGACTCATATCCCCGAAGATTTGCCATAAGACCAAAATGTCTCATTGCATCATCAAGATCGAAGTCACTATCATCATTATCATAGTATCCATGTTCACCATGATCTTGTGACTCATCATTTCCTAGAGAGGGTAATTCATTAGATAAATGATCATCAAAGTGGTCACCTTTATGAATTCTTATAGCTTCGAATATGATATCACTAATGATTCCAACATCTCCTTTAGCATGCTTAAGATTGGTAAGTTCAAATAGACAATTACCAAAACTAGGATCACTAGAGTTCATCTTACTCAAGGCAATAGATTTATGGAGAATTTCATCCAGAGTTTTGAAGGAATGATCGGGAAATCGTTCCTCAAGAAATTTCCATATAGTATAGGCACAATTAAGAGTAGGCAAACTAGCAATAAAAATTTTGGGCAATCCTCTAATGATGAGCTCAATAGTTCTAAGATTGCGAATCATGTCAATATCTTCAGCTAGGGTAGGATGCAAAGGATCAATATGAGGTGCACAAGGGCTAGCAATATACTTGTTCAAATGATATTGATTGAAATTACAAGCATCTCATTTTTCCACTCATGAAAATACTCTCCATCAAGAATAGGCACTCTATGTCTAAGACTCCCTAAGGTAGACACATCCATCTTCCTCCAATGGTGATTAAACCAAGGCAATGGAGACCAAAGCTCTGATACCACTTGTAGGATCTTGAAGTAGATGTGTCTAGAGGGGGGTGATTATACACTTAATGCTAAAGTTGCAATTTTTAAGCTTTTTCGGTTTAAGTGGAGTTTAGGCATAATTTCAACATTCACAATACATATCAAGCAAGCATGCAAAGAGTGTATAGGCAGCGGAAAATAAAGCATGCAACTTGCAAGAATGCAAAGGGAAGGGTTTGGAGAATTCAAACGCAATTGGAGACACAGATGTTTTTCCTGTGGTTCGGATAGGTGGTGCTATCCTACATCCACGTTGATGGAGACTTCAACCCACGAAGGGTAACGGTTGCGCGAGTCCACGAGGGGCTCCACCCACGAAGGGTAATGGTTGCACGAGTCCACGGAGGGCTCCACCCATGAAGGGTCCACAAAGAAGCAACCACCCACGAAGGGTCCACGAAGAAGCAACCTTGTCTATCCCACCATGGCCATCGCCCACGAAGGACTTGCCTCACTAGCGGTAGAACTTCACGAAGTAGGCGATCTCCTTGCCCTTACAAACTCCTTGGTTCAACTCCACAATCTTGTTGGAGGCTCCCAAGTAACACCTAGCCAATCTAGGAGACACCACTCTCCAAGAAGTAACAAATGGTGTGTTGATGATGAACTCCTTGCTCTTGTGCTTCAAATGATAGTCTCCCCAACACTCAACTCTCTCTCATAGGATTTGGATTTTGTGGAAAGAAGATTTGAGTGGAAAGCAACTTGGGGAAGGCTAGAGATCAAGATTCATATGGTAGGAATGGAATATCTTGGTCTCAACACATGAGTAGGTGGTTCTCTCTCAGGACATATGAGTTGGAATTGTGTATGTGTTCTGATGGCTCTCTCACGAATGAAGAGGAGGTGGAGGGGTATATATAGCCTCCACACAAAATCCAACCGTTACACACAGTTTTCCAATCTCGGTGGGACCGAATCAACAAACTCGGTCGGACCGAAAAGGTAAACCTAGCGACCATTAGAGATTTTCGGTGGGACCGACTGGATCAACTCAGTGGGACCGATGTGCTAGGGTTAGGGTAAATCCAAAACTCGGTTTGACCGATTACTCAAACTCGGTGGGACCAATTTGGGTAATAAGTGAAACAGAGAGTTGGCCAAGCAAACTCGGTGGGGCCGATTGCATATCTTGGTGGGACCGAAAATATTGCAATAGGTAACAGAGAGTTTGCAAGCCCATCTCGGTGAGACCGAGATCCCATCGGTGAGACCGAACTGATTAGGGTTTCTGGCAGTGGCTATGACAGGTGAAACTCGGTGGCGCCGGATAGGAATAATCGGTAGGTCCGAGTTTGGCTTTGGGTTTAGGTCATATGTGGAAGTGGGAAAGTAGTTGAGGATTTTGGAGCATATCATTAAGCACATGAAGCAAGAGGCTCATTAAGCAACACCTCATCCCTCCTTGATAGTATTGGCTTTTCCTATGGACTCAATGTGATCTTGGATCACTAAAATGTAAAATGAAGAGTCTTGAGCTTGAAGCTTTATCCAATCCTTTGTACTTAGCATCTTGAAGGAGTTCCCACAACCTTTAGTCCATGCCACTCCATTGTTGAACTTATCTGAAACATGCTAGATAGAAATGTTAGTCCAACAAGAGATATGTTGTCATCAATTATCAAAACCACCTAGGGAGCACTTGTGCTTTAAGCTAGATGGGAAGAGTAGGAGACCGAGCAGTTCAATCCACCGTGCCCTATCTTGCCGACGGAGAACACCTACGGCGGCAGCGGAGAAGATGATGTCCGCAGCCGGCGTGAGGACGGCGTCGGAGAAGTCACAGCAGCTAAGCGCTTCGTCGCCGGTGTCGTCGAGAGCTAGCGGGGGCTCTAGGGTTTGACGAGGTGGAGAGGTGGAAGAAGGTTTTCTTGACTGCATGGGACATGTATTTATTAGGAAGTGTGTGGCACGGCACAATTACGCAGGTGCCCGGCGGTTCACATATGAGGAACACATGGCAAACATGCAACATACTTGGAGTTGTCCCATGTTCCCACGCACACCTAGATTGTCGGGTGGTCGTTCCCACTTCTTCGGGTTTCAGGTGAAGGAATTAGCATTGAAAACGGACTTAATGTTTGTCTCTGTATCTTCTGCTGACAAGGACGCAGAGAGGATATTCGACAGTTTCAATAGAATGCATATGATTTGGAGAGATAGAGTTTGAGATAGAAAGCATAGAGAGGTTAGGGTCCGATCACATTCACTTAGTTCAAAAGATTCAACAAGAAGACATAGCTGTAAGTGAATGCTGTAGAGGACAAAACACTAGTATATATAGATATATATAATCAACATAGTGAAGATAATCATGAAGACAGGTTGAGATAACCAAAAGTGAAGACATACCAAACGTAACGCCATGAGTGAAACACTTCAAACAGAAAAATTTGGTGGTGGCGTTACCCACCGTATAGGAAGTATTAGACCCAGACACGACGCACAATTATCGTGGCGCTCCGAAGTCAAATTCCACATTAATGTATTCACACTTAGAATGTAAGTCTTTATTGATTGAAGATATACTTTACTTCGTGTGTTGCACATCTAAGTCATCAATATGCATAAGTGTTAGGATGTGTGCCTGATCACAGGACAATTGAGGATTCCAAGATATTTAGCTCACACCGTAACTTGCAAAACCTCTTCTCATCCAAGGGCTTGGTGAAGATATCTGCCAATTGCTCTTTAGTGTTGACGTGTATGATATCAATATCTTCCTTCACAACATGATCTCTGAGGAAGTGATGAAAAATTTCAATGTGCTTTGTCTTCGAGTGCTGAACTGGATTGTTGGCAATCTTGATGGCGCTTTCGTTGTCGCAATAGAGTGGCACTTGCTTCAGATGAATGCCATAATCTTTGAGTGTTTGCTTCATCCATAGAAGTTGAGCGCAACAAGATCCAGCAGTAATGTATTCAGATTCAGCAGTGGAGAGAGATACACAGTTCTGCTTCTTTGAAGACCAACATACAAGTGATCGTCCCAGAAAATGACATGTGCCTGATGTAGACTTGCGATCCACCTTGTCACCAGCATAATCAGCATCCGAGAATCCAACCAGATCAAACTCTGAGCCCTTTGGATACCTTAATCCTAATGTTGGGGTGTGAGCCAAATATCGAAGAATTCGCTTCACAGCTAAGTGATGTGATTCCTTTGGTGCCGCTTGGAATTGAGCACACATGCAAACACTAAGCATAATATCTGGCCTAGATGCACATAGATAAAGTAAAGAACCAATCATGGAGCGGTATACCTTTTGATCGAACTCTTTACCATTGTCGTCGGGACCCAGATGATGTTTGGCTGGCATTGGAGTCGTGAAGCATTTGCAGTCTTGCATCCCAAATTTCTTCAGGCAATCTTTGAGATACTTCTCTTGAGATATGAAGATGTCGTTGCGTTGCTGACGTATTTGAAGACCAAGGAAGAACTTCAGCTCACCCATCATGGACATCTGATATTGCTCTTGCATCATATATCCAAACTCGTCAGTGTCTTTCTGATTGGTGCAGCCGAAGATAATGTCATCCACATATATTTGGCACACAAACAGTTCACCATCATATGTCTTCGTGAAGAGAGTGGGGTCGAGGGAACCAAATTTGAAGCCTTTGCTCTTCAGGAAGTATTTGAGTGTGTCATACCAAGCCCGAGGGGCTTGTTTGTGGCCGTACAGTGCCTTGTTGAGCTTGTACACCATGTCAGGATGTTTTGGATCTTCACAGCCAGGCGGTTGTGCAACATACACTTCTTCTTCAATCTTGTCATTGAGAAAGGCACTCTTCACATCCATTTGATACAGAAAAATGTTATGATGATTTTCATAGGCCAGCAGTATGCGTATGGCTTCAAGTCTAGCCACAGGAGCAAATGTTTCATCAAAGTTAATCCCTTCAACTTGAGTGTACCCTTGAGCAACGAGACGAGCTTTGTTTCTGACAACTTGACCATGCTCATCCTGCTTGGTGCGATATATCCATTTGGTGCCTATTATATTGTGCTTGCGAGGATCAGGACGCTTAACCAGTTCCCATACATTATTCAGCTCAAACTATTGAAGCTCTTCTTGCATAGCTTGAATCCATTCAGGTTCCAAGAAGGCTTCTTCAACTTTCCTGGGTTCAGATATTGAGACAAATGCGAAGTGCCCACAGAAATTTGCTAGCTGTGTTGCCCTTGAACGAGTGAGTGGACCTGGTGCATTGATGCTACCAATTATTCTCTCAATCTGTACTTCATTTGCGACACGAGGATGTACAGGATGAAGATTTTGCTCTTGCTGATCATTGTCATCGTTAGAAGGATTGTCTTCAGGCTGAGCATTGTCTTCAGGTTGATCATTGTCTTCAGGTTGATCAGGTGCGGAGATGATAAGTTCCTCTTCAGGCTGAGCTTCAGAAGGTATGTTTTCTCCAGTTCCCATAAGTTTGATTGATTCACTGGATGGAACTTCATCTAGCACATTTGGCAGGTGCTCTCTTTGTGAGCCGTTAGTCTCATCGAACCGCACATCCACTGTTACAACCACTTTATAATGAAAGAGGTTGAAGACTCTGTAGGAGTGCAAATCCTTTCCATATCCAAGCATAAAACCTTCATGTGCTTTTGGTGCAAATTTTGAAGTGTGATGTGGATCCTTGATCCAGCACCTGGCACCAAACACTCTGAAGTAACTGACATTTGGCTTCTTGCCAGTAAGGAGCTCATAGGATGTCTTGTTCAGAAGCTTGTGAAGATAAACACGGTTGATGATATGACATGCAGTATCAATGGCTTCAGGCCAGAACTTTCTTGGAGTCTGGTATTCATCAAGCATCATCCGGGCCATCTCAATAAGTGTTCTGTTCTTGCGTTCCACGACGCCATTCTGTTGTGGTGTGTACGGAGCTGAGAATTCATGTGTAATGCCCAAAGTATCAAGATAAGTGTCTAGACCAGTGTTCTTGAATTTAGTGCCGTTATCACTTCTGATGTGCTTGATCTTGACGCCATAGTTGTTCATGGCTCGATTAGTGAAGCGTCTGAAGACATCCTGCACTTCAGTCTTGTAGAGGATTATATGCACCCACGTATATCTTGAATAATCATCAACAATGACAAAGCCATAGAGACAGGCAGTAGTAGTAAGAGTTGAGTAATGAGTGGGACCGAAAAGATCCATGTGGAGCAGTTCGAAGGGTTGAGTCGTTGTCATGATTGTCTTCGAGGGATGCTTGGCCCTCATCATCTTCCCCACTTCACAGGCACCGCATAAGTGATCCTTCTTGAACTTGATGCCCTCGATGCCAATGACATGCTTCTTCCTTGCAAGGGTGTGGAGGTTCCTCATGCCAGCATGTCCTAGCCTCCGATGCCAGAGCCAACATTCAGAAGCTTTTGCTAGAAGACATATGGCAAGTTGTGGTCCTGCTGAGAAATCTACCATGTACAAATCATCTTTCCGATACCCTTCAAACATTAGAGACTTGTCAGATTCCATTAGTACATGGCAACGATATTTTCCAAACATCACAATCATGTTTAAATCGCAAAGCATTGAAACAGACATTAAGTTGAAACCAAGGGATTCAACAAGCATGACTTTATCCATGTGTTGATCCTTTGAGATTGCAACTCTACCTAGACCCAATACCTTGCTTTTACCAGTGTCAGTAAATGTGATGTGACTTTTGTCAGATGGACGTAGTGTTGAGTCCATAAGAAGGCTTCGCTTGCCAGTCATGTGATTGGTACACCCACTATCAATAATCCATTCTGAAGCAGCTGGTGTCGTACCCTACAGTGCAATTAGGGGGATAGGCTTCACGAAGAGAATTGTGAAGCAAAAACATTTGATGAACCAGTGGATTATGAAAGCTTAGATAGAGATTTGGACTGATAGGGCGAGTAGCAAGCGATTCAGGAACAAAGTACATAATAAGACCATTTGGGCATTTGATCTTGCGCCCTACAAGATGTTTAAGGTCCCCAGCAATAGCGTCAGACGATTTTGGTTTTCGGCTGGAGACCTTTCCCTGCAAAAGAGAGTTAAGCTTTCTTAGCCACCCACATCTTCAAGGATGGCTTCGAAGCAATGAGTCTAAGTGCAACATCTGAGAACTTTGGCTTTGGAGCCCTAGCAAAAAGTCTTGCAGGTGGACAATAGTACTCATAAGAATAAGCAGAATAGTTCTTGGTCTTATGAACATGGTGGTTTGATGAAACGCGCTCATATTCACAGGCCTGAGTATGGTTTCCCTGCAAAACATTTGCGTTAGTGTGACTCAGGTGAGTCCTCTGTCTGTATGAACCCTTTGGACCGTATGAAGCATGTGGTCTGGGGTTTGTCTTCTTCACCTGTGGTGTCATGATGACATTCACAGGAAGATTCTCCAAACATCTTTTCGGCACCCAGATCTTCTTCATAGGCGGTCCATTCCTGCAGTTAGTACCAATATACCTGACAAACACTTCACCATTCTGATTCTTAAACAGTTTATAGTTTGCATCAAAGGATTCATCAACAACAATGGGATTAGCACAAGTGAAGCCAGACAGGGTGGATGGATCCGTTGAAGGTTCCTTTGCAGCAACCCATGTGTTTTTGGGGTACTGCTCAGGTTTCCAGTAAGAGCCATCAGCATTCATTTTCCTTTTGAACCCAACACCCTCTTTCCTAGGATTTCGGTTCAGGATCTGCCTTTTGAGGACATCACATAGTGTCTTATGCCCTTTGAGACTTTTGTACATCCCCATTTCAAGCAATGTCTTCAACCTAGCATTCTCATCAGCAATATTAGTGGTATCCTCAGTAGAGGGGTTAGTTACCACATCAACAGTTGAAGATATTGCAACAGTAGCAGCAGTAGAACACTCAGCAATAGAAGTAGCATTGTCACGCTCAATGCATTTAAGACATGGTGGTTCAAATCCTTCCTGAGCGGAACTGATCTGTTCGGCGTGAAGTGACTCGTTTTCCTTTTGAAGATCTTCATGAGCCGCTCTCAATTTCTCAAGATCTTGCTTCCTTTGAAGATAATCATAGGAAAGCTTTTCATGAGTTGTTGAGAGCGTTTCATGACGACTTTCAAATTCCTCATACTTAACATGAAGATTTTTTATGTCTTCAATTAAGGACCGAGATCGAGTCATTTCAGTGTTTAATAGATCATCGCTTTTGTCTAACAGCTTTTCAATATGTTCCATAGCTTTCTGTTGTTCAGTTGCAATTTTAGCAAGTATTTTGTAGCTGGGTTTGGAATCACAATCAGAGTCATCTTCACTAGAAGTTTGATAGTGAGCAGTGCGTGTGTTTACCTTGGCACCGCGTGCCATGAAGCAGTAGGTAGGAGCGGAGTAGCCCTTGTCATTTGCATCGGTGTCGGTGATGAAGTCATTGTCTTCAGTGTTGAAGATGGACTTGGCAACGTATGCTGTAGCCAGACTCGCAACGCCAGAATCGGACTCCTCCTCAGACTCCACCTTTGCCTCCTCAGAAGCGGACTCCTCCTCTGAATCCATTTCCTTGCCAACAAACGCACGTGCCTTGCCAAATGAGCTCTTCTTGTGTGATGAAGACTTTGAGGAAGACTTGGAAGAAGACTTTGAGTATTTCTTCTTCTTCTTGTTGTCAGAGTCATATTCCTTGCTCTTCTTCTTCTTGTTGTTCTCATTGTCCCACTGCGGACACTCAGAGATGTAGTGGCCAGGTTTCTTGCACTTGTGGCATGTTCTCTTCTTGTAGTCATGAGCAGAAGCTTCATAATTTCTTGAGCTTGATCGTGAAGACTTTCTGAAGCCTTTTTTCTTGGTGAATGTTTGGAACTTCTTCACAAGCATAGCAAGCTCCTCTCCAATGTCTTCAGGATCATCAGAACTGCTGTCAGATTCTTCTTCAGATGAGGAGACAGCTTTTGCCTTCAAGGCACGAGTTCGCCCATAGTTGGGACCGTAGATGTCTCTTTTCTCAGAAAGCTGAAACTCATGTGTGTTGAGCCTCTCAAGTATGTCAGATGGATCGAGTGTCTTGAAATCAGGACGTTCTTGAATCATCAGGGCTAGGGTGTCAAATGAGCTGTCAAGTGATCTCGGGAGTGTCTTGACGACTTCATGCTTGGTGATCTCAGTGGCACCGAGAGCTTGAAGCTCATTAATGATGTCAGTGAGTCGATCAAACGTGAGCTAGACGTTCTCATTGTCATTTCTCTTGAAGCGGTTGAAGAGGTTGCGAAGGACACTGATTCTCTGATCTCTCTGGGTTGAGACGCCTTCATTGACCTTGGAGAGCCAGTCCCAGACTAGCTTAGATGTTTCCAAAGCACTCACGCGGCCATACTGTCCTTTGGTTAGATGACCACAAATGATGTTCTTGGCAGTGGAGTCCAGTTGAACGAACTTCTTGACATCAGCAGCGGTGACACCTTCACCAGCCTTGGGAACGCCATTCTTGACGACATACCATAGGTTGACATCAATGGCTTCAAGATGCATGCGCATCTTATTCTTCCAGTAGGGATATTCAGTTCCATCGAAGACGGGGCAAGCAGCAGAGACCTTAATTATCCCTGCAGTCGACATAGCTAAAACTCCAGGTGGTTAAATCGAATCACACAGAACAAGGGAGTACCTTGCTCTGATACCAATTGAAAGTGCTAGTGATCGACTAGAGGGGGGTGAATAGGCGATTTTTATGAAAGTCTTCAAAACATGGAAGTTTCGAAGACAAACAATAGAAATAAACCTATTACCATGCAACGGAAGGTAGACTACAGTAGGCAAGCCATAGTCAAGTATTCAATGAAGTGAAAGCGCAATGACTAATAGCAGTTAGGCAGTAAGGATCAGGTAGGAAGATATTGTGAAGCCAATCAGAACAAGCAGTCACTCAGTGAAGACAGAAGATAATGCAATCATACAATGACTTCACAATGACCAACAGTAAATAAAGGGTAGGGAAGGATGAAACCAGTGACTCGTCGAAGACAATGATTTGTTGGACTAGTTCCAGTTGCTGTGACAACTGTACGTCTGGTTAGGGAGGCTGAGATTCAACTCAGAAGACCTTGTCTTCACCTTATTCCCCTTGAGCTAAGGACACCCAGTCCTCGCCCAATCACTCTGGTAAGTCTTCAAGGTAGACTTCCAAACCTTCACAGACTTCGTTCACCGGTGATCCACAATGACTCTTGGATGCTCAGAACGCGACGCCTAACTGGCTGGAGGATTCACAGTCCTCAAGTGTAATAAGTCTTCAGATCACATAGACAGGAAGACTTAAGTGATGCCTAACACTCTTTGGCTCTGGGTGTTTAGGGCTTTATCCTCGCAAGGAATTCTCTCTCAAAGGCTTCGAGGTGGGTTGCTCTCAAACGACAAAACTCGTACTCTAACTCTGAGCAGCCAACCGTTTATGGTTGTAGGGGGTGGGCTATTTATAGCCACTAGGCAACCCGACCTGATTTGTACGAAATGACCCTGGGTCACTAAGGAACTTACACGTGTTCCAACGGTCAGATTTCAAACACACACGGCAACTTTACTTGGGCTACAAGCAAAGCTGACTTATCCAACTCTGGACAAGATTTGCTCTCGTAGTCTTCACTCGAAGACATAGGATTTTGGTTAAGCATCACTTCAGTCATTCTGACTGGTTCTCTTGGACCCCACTTAACAGTACGGTGGTTCCTATGACTCAACAAAGAAAAACACAGAATGACGAAACTGCTAAGTCTTCGCGCTCCATAGTCTTCACGCGATGTCTTCTCTTGTCATAGTCTTCAATGTGAATGTCTTCACATACCACCTTTGACTTCAATGTCTTCATACATTTTTAGGGGTCATCTCTAGTAGGAAAACTGAATCAATGAGGGACTTCTACCTGTGTTATCCTGCAATTCTCACAAACACATTAGTCCCTCAACTAGGTTTGTCGTCAATACTCCAAAACCAACTAGGGGTGGCACTAGATGCACTTACAGTGAGGACGCCCTTGCTCCCCCGGCATCTTCATGAGGTTGTAGGCCGGGTGAGTCGCCGCCATGAACTGAGCGAGAGCCGGGTACCCGAGGATGGCGTTGTACGGGAGACCGATGCGGCCGATGTCAAAGTCTACCAGCTCGGTGCGATAGTTGTCTCGCGTGCCAAAGGTGACAGGGAGGCGGATCTACCCCAGAGGGTGAGCAGCTCCACCACCCACTCCTGTGAAGGGCTTGCTGAGGCTGAGCCGTTCGAGCAGCACATGGAGAAGGCTGAAGGCTTCCACGGGGAGCAAGTTGAGGCCGGCGCCACCGTCGATGAGGTTCTTGGTGACGGCCATGTTGCAAATGGTAGGCATGCAGAGCATCGGGAGCATCTCGAAGCCGGCGGGGGAGTCGGGGTGGTCTTCCAAGTCGAAGGTGAGGTCGTCCTCTGGTGCAGCCCAGCCCGGCGGAGCCCTCGGGCGCTTGCAGGTTGCCCCAATCTGACGGAAGAAAGGCTTGATGTGGCGATCTAAAGGTGGTGCTTGGGAGCCACCCAGTAGTGTGCGACTGCGTGGTGTGCCGGTGCCGCATAACACGCAGTGAAGAGGTCGCAGAGTTCCCCCCAGGACGTAACCATGGATCCCGGGAGGTTGAGCAGCCAGGCGCGCGGCTCGCCGACGAGCGCCAGGGGGAACAAGTTTGCCATGATCTTGTCGTCGCCTCCGGCTTCGAGGACGGCCCCCTCGTATGCTAGCAGGAACAGCGTCGAGTCTGTCGTGCCATTGTAACGCGGCGACATCTCCGGCCTGAACTTGGCCGGCCACTACACTTTCCGCAGAGTGGGTGCCAGGGCTCGGTACCCAGACTCCCCATTGCTAGTGTTGGCCGCAGAGGTTCGTGGCGGGGCACCTGCCATGGAAGCGTAGTGCGGAAGTACAGGGCACTGGTTGGTGGAGAGAAGCCCCGGCGCACCCCTACCTGGCACGCCAAATGTCGGATGTGGGGCTCCGGCAAACCCTTAAGGTTCGAACACTGGGGTGCGCGCGAAGTCTTCCCCTCCTACCGATCTACGCTCTAGCTCACTAAGATCTTGCGGATGAACTCGACGAACTCACAACATAGAAAAGACACAGGGTTTATACTGGTTTGGGCCACCGTTGTGGTGCAATACCCTACTCTAGTGTGCTGGTGGATTGCCTCTTGGGCTGATGATGAACAATACAAGGGGAGAACAACCTCCTGAGGTTGAGGTGTTCTTGCACGTGAGAGCTTGTGGTGTGTCTCTCGATCCCTGATGATCTCCTCTAGCTAAGATCGTCCCTCATCCACTGTGGTGGCTAGTCCTATTTATAGAGGCCCTGGTCCTCTTCCCAAATATCGAGCGGGAAGGGAGCCAACAATGGCGGGCTAATTTGAAGGGGGGCAGCTACTACAAGCTATCCTGACAAAAGTAGTCTTCGCCTGCACAAAGCTCTGGTGGTGACGCTGCTTTGGGCTCCACGATGACCTCCATCTTGCAGTCCGTGGTCTTGGTCTTATTGCACCGGAATGGCAACCTTTTCCTGATGCATCAGTACTCCGCGGCTGCGCTTGCCCCCTTTGCACCAAAGAGGAAACAAGGACGCTGCGCGCGCTGGTGCCCGTTCTGGTGCCCGCCTGGTGCCAATCGTCATGGCTCATGTCATGAGAGCCTCGTGAGGTTTGCCTTGCCTTCATATCTCCACTCCTCGTGAGCCTGCCTAGCTAGGCCACTCTAGGGGAGGTCTTGCGTCATCCGCCTCGCGAGGGTCTTGGATGCTTTGTTGGTGAAGAAGGGTCGTACGGCCTGCTGGCTCAGCCACGCCGCGGGCCGCAGGCCGGCAAGTCTGGGGACCCCCGTTCCCAGAACGCCAACACATGGATTGACAAATCCTAATCTCGATCTATGCCAACCCAACAAACACCTTCGAAGATACATGTAGAGCATCTTTATAATCACCCAGTTACGTTGTGACATTTGATAGCACACAAGGTATTCCTCCGGTATCCGGGAGTTGCATAATCTCATAGTCAAAGGAATATGTATAAGTCAAGAAGAAAGCAATAGCAATAAAAATTAACGATCATTATGCTAACCTAATATATGGGTCTTGTCCATCACATCATTCTCCTAATGATGTGATCCCGTTCATCAAATGACAACACATGTCTATGGTTAGGAAACTTAACCATCTTTGATCAACGAGCTAGTCTAGTAGAGGCTTACTAGGGACAATGTGTTTTGTCTATGTATCCACACATGTATCAAGTTTCCGGTTAATACAATTATAAAATGAATAATAAAAATTTATCATGATATAAGGAAATATAAAATAACAACTTTATTATTGCCTCTAGGGCATATTTCCTTCAGTCTCCCACTTGAACTAGAGTCAATTATCTAGTTCACATCGCCATGTGATTTAACACCAATAGTTCACATCTTTATGTGATTAACACCCATAGTTCACATCGCCATGTGACCAACACCCAAAGGGTTTACTAGAGTCAATAATCTAGTTCACATCGCTATGTGATTAACACCCAAAGAGCACAAAGGTGTGATCATGTTTTTGCTTGTGAGAGAAGTTTAGTCAACGGGTCTGCCACATTCAGATCCGTATGTATTTTGCAAATTTCTATGTATACAATGCTCTGCATGGAGCTCCTCTAGCTAATTTCTCCCACTTTCAATACGTATCCAGATTAAGAATTAGAGTCATCGAGATCGGTGTTAAAGCTAGCATCAACGTAACTCTTTACGATGAACTCTTTATCACCTCCATAACCGGGAAATATTTCCTTAGTCCTGTAAGGATAATTTTGACCGCTGTCTAGTGATCTACTCATGGATCACTATTTTACCCCTTTGCCAAACTCATGGCCAGGTATCTGTTGGGTAACGCAGTAATTTCAAAAAAAATCCTACACACACGCAAGATCATGGTGATGCATAGCAATGAGAGGGGAGAGTATCGTCTGCGTACCCTCGTAGACTGTAAGCGGAAGCGTTATAACAATTCAGTTGATGTAGTCGTACGTCTTCAGGATCGACCGATCCTAGTATTGAACATACGACACCTCCGTGATCTGCACACATTCAGCTCGGTGACGTCCCACGAACTCACGATCCCGTAGAGCTTCGAGGGAGAGTTCCGTCAGCACGACAGCGTGATTACAGTGTTAATGAAGATACCGATGCAGGACTTTGCCTAAGCACTGCTATGATATGACCGAGGTGGATTATGGTGGAGGGGGGCACCGCACACGGCTAAAAGATCAATGATCAACTTGTGTGTCCATGGGGTGCCCCCTTCCCCCGTATATAAGGGAGTGGAGGAGGGGGAGGGCCGACCCTCTACTATGGCGCGCCCTGGGGAGTCCTACTCCCACCGGGAGTAGGATTCCCCCCTTCCAAGTAGTAGGAGTGGGAGAGAAGGAAGGGGAAAAGAGAAGAGAAGGAAGGAGGGGCGCCGCCCCTCCCCCTAGTCCAATTTGGACTAGGCCTTGGGGGAGCGCTGCCTGCTTGAGGCAGCCCCTCTCTCTCTCCCCTATAGCCCAATAAGGCCCATATACTCCCCGGCGAATTCCCATATCTCTCTGGTGTCGGATCTCGGGTTCCGACAAAACCCTCAAGGTTCGAATACTGGGGTGCGCGCGAAGATCTCCCCCTACCGATCCACGTCCTAGCTTCGCTAAGATCTCAAGGGCTATCTCGACAAACTTGCAACACAAAGGACACAAGATTTATACTGGTTCGGGCCACCATTGTGGTGTAATACCCTACTCAAGTGTGGTGTGGTGGATTGCCTCTTGGGCTGAGGATGAATAGTACAAGGTGAAGAACAAACTCCTGAGGAGAGGTGTTCTTGTGCTTGGTGAACTTGTGGTTGTTCGGATCTCTTCTCTCCCCCCTCTAGATGAGTCGATCCCTTTCTATGGTGGTGGCTAGTCCTATTTATAGAGGCCCTGGTCCTCTCCCCAAATATTGAGCGGGGAGGGAGCCAACAATGGCCAATTTGAAAGGGGACAACTAGTACAGCTTATCCTGACAAAAGCAGTCTTCGCCTGCAAAAGGCTTTGGTGGTGACGCCTCCTTGGGCTTCATGGTGACCTCCGTCTTGCCGTCCTGCTGGTCTTGGTCTCGTTGCACTGATATGGAAACTTTTGATTGACGCCTTAGTACTCTGTGCATGAACTTGCTTCCTTAGCACCAAAGAGGAAACAAGGACACTGTGCGCACTGGCGCCCGCCTGGCGCCTGCCCGATCTTGATCGTCATGGCTCATGTCACTGGAACCTCGTGAGGTTTGCCTTGCCTTGAACTCTCTGCCCCTCGCGAGCTGGCCTGGTGAGGGCACTCCCGATGAGGTCTTGTGTTGTCCTTGAGTGCTTGTTGGTGAAGTTGGCCATACGGGCCTGCTCGCAGAGCCATGCCATGGGCCGCAGGCAGGCAAGTCTGGGGACCCCCATTCCCAGAAAACCGATAGTAGCCCCCAGGCCCAAGGCACGCTTGGGCTTGGCTTCGAGGCGAAGCCAAAGGGCAAGTGTGTAGTGCCGCGGGCCCCAATAGCTTGCGGCCTTGGTCGACGCGTGGCGATTGATTGGACGTGGGCGTCTCCACTTCCCCACACTGCCTCGGCAACTGCCCGACTTGACGAGTCCTTGCTGCATGCAAGGAAAAACCATCATTATTACGTTATATTGTGGAGGCTGGCGGTTTTCCTCCCCTTGGCTATAAATGGGAGGTGGGGGCGAGCCCCATCACCCGTCTCTCCTCTGCCTCTCCTGCTTCTCCTCCTTCCTTGCTCCACTCCTTGCTGGTGCGGTCATGGCGCCGATTCGGAGGTTCTCGGCCGCAGAGAAGGGCAAGGCTCCGCTCAACGAGCCCGAGCTGCTCTCGCCGAAGAAGAGGAGGTCTCATAGCCGCGAGATGGTTGTGAGGCCGGTGGTGCAGGTGAAGGCGACACCACCCAGGAGGGGGCAGCTCTTGCTGGTGCCGGTGGTATAGAGGGATACCTGGCTTGCGGCTTCTTTCCTGTTGAAACTCCTGCAGCATGTAGAGTGCCTCCTGGAGGCGTTTAAACTTGTGTTTAGTATTTGGAGAACAATATGTCTTGTAAGATTTGCTTTGAGATTTTGCGATTTTGTTCCTATTTGCTTTATGTTCTATGTTGGCAGAGCCTGGCCCCGCACATACCTCACCCGCCGTTGGACCAACCGGAGACCAGGACGGACCCAAGGAGTAAGGGGCTACGTGAACAGTTAGGCTCCAGAGTCGCGATGCTCAGGAGTCCCCCTTAATGCGCAAACAGCTTGTGGAAAGGAGATGCAATGGTTGGTCTTGTGTTCTACGTCAGCAGGGCCTAACCCCGCGCATACCTCAACCGCCGTTGGGCTGACCGGAGACCAGGACGGACCAAGGAGTGAGGGGCTAAGTGGTCAGTTAGGCTCCTGAGTCGCGATGCTCAGGAGTCCCCCTTGGCGTTCAAACAACCTTCATACCTTTGTCCTCGCCGAGGCTCGGCTCCGGAGGGGCGCGCGACGACCAGGTCCGAGGGACCTGGCAGGGTGGCGTACGCTTGGGCGTGACCCGAGCACAGCCCCCGTGCCTAGCCCCCTTGTGCGCCTCTCTCGAGGGGAGGCATCGCGATGAGGCCAGACACCGAGCCCGGAGGCTCCCTGAGGTTGATACGGCCGTGAGGCCGCCCTTAGTTGTTTATCACCAGGATGGACCATGGCGCTTCTGCACTTGCACGGGCATAGCCACTCCTTGGCAGTGTCGACTACCAGCGCAGAGCATGGTGCTTCCACTGGTACGTGGGAGGGGACTCCCTACTGCGGAGAGCCCCCGGGGCGTGTACAGCCCCGCCCTGACACGTGGCTTGCACGGTAGGTCTAGACGAGGTGTGTCTAGGCACTCGTGAGCTAGTGCGGGACTCACGAGGTGCCTGGTTTTGATTCTTGTTTGTTGTGTTGGTCCTGCGAGGTGGTCGGACTACCTACACCGAACGAATCTCCTGAGGTTATCGCGTGAGAAAGCCAAGCACCAATGGCCCCAGGAGGTGACATGAACGGGGCCGGCCCGCCAGACAGAGCTCGGCCATTGGATTTATCGATGCTGCAGGGACGGGCCCGAGGACAGACACCGTGCCTAACCCTCTCACGCGAAGGGTCCTGAAGAAAGACGACCGGCGCGTGGATCCCGCGATGGGCAACAATCAAGCAGGTGATAGTCATAGATAGATTAAGCATGAAAGGCAACCTAGCTAAGGTAAATGCATGAACGATACGTGCCACTGGGCCAGACTCGAGCGGCTTGGGGATGATGTAGCCCGAGCGGCGCCCCCAGCAAGGTAAGCTAAAGACATAAACAAGAAAGGATACATGCCACAGGGACGGACCCATGCGGCCTAGGAATGATGCATCCCTAGGGGCGCTCCTAGCTAAACAAACTTGGAAGGTGTCACCTGGTTCCATTGATGAAGGGGTGTTGAGACAGCTGAAGGTACGCGGCGAAGGGGTTGCCCCTCATGACCACTGGGGCCCTGAGCCTCAGGAGGCTCTGGGGGTCCAGGTGGTTCCTTGAGGACCGTCACCATCTTCGCCAGGGCTGCGTGGTGCCTGGCCTCCTGACCCGCCATGACGCTCCGTAGGTTGTGCTAGAAGGCTGCAGCCACGCTTGGTTGGCCGAACGACATACAAACATAGCTGTGAGGTGGACCTTCACAGCGCCCGACACGCGAAGGCCAGAAGCGCTCCCGAGATGCGGCTCGGTTGAGCCCTGGTATGTCGATGCAGACGCGCAGCTCACCACCCTCGCCTGGGTTTGGAGCAACGCCAGGTGGGCGGTGGTCGCCGCGTATTCCTCTTGCTTCCTGAAGCTCCTGAGATACCTTGGTGATGAACTCCTGAGCACGGGGCGCTCCTTGCCCAATGTCCTCCCAAGGGAGACGTGCCGCGAAACACACCTCCAAGTGGTGCCCGAGCGCCTCCCTCGTGACATCGGTAAGGTCTGAGGCCCACCAGAAGAGAGCCCCCGAGCCCTGCCCGAGAAGGGCACCGGGCGCGCCTTCCTATGCGACAGAGGGAGGCGTGCCAGGTGCGGGTGCTGATCCTGATGAGGTGCCAGTTGCGGCGCTGCCCTCCTGAGGTCCGACACGGAGTAGCTGCTTCTTCTTCTTGGGGACGACCTCAGGAGGGTACCGAGCTGCATTGTCCCCGGGGTCTTCGATTCACGCTTCTTGGAAGGCGCGCTCGAGGGAGAACACCACATCTCTTTGTTCGCACGGGACTGAGGGAGTCCTAGATTAGGGGGTGTCCGGACAGCCGTGCTATATTATTTGGCCAGACTGTTGGACTATGAAGATACAAGATTGAAGACTTCGTCCCGCGTCCGGATGGGACTCTCCTTGGCGTGGAAGGCAAGCTTGGCAATACGGATATGTAGATCTCCTCCCTTGTAACCGACTCTGTGTAACCCTAGCCCCCTCCGGTGTCTATATAAACCGGAGGGTTTAGTCCGTAGGACAACAACAATCATACCATAGGCTAGCTTCTAGGGTTTAGCCTCTACGATCTCGTGGTAGATCAAGTCTTGTAATACTCATATCATCAAGATCAATCAAGCAGGACATAGGGTATTACCTCCATCAAGAGGGCCCAAACCTGGGTAAACATCGTGTCCCCCGCCTCCTGTTACCATCCGCCTTAGACGCATAGTTCGAGACCCCCTACCCGAGATCTGCCAGTTTTGACACCGACAGGGACTGTGACGATCCTGCCGCTTCCTGGCATCTTGAGGACATTGTAGCCGTGGTGCGTCACAGCCATGAACTTGGCCAGGGCCGGATACCCGAGGATGGCATTGTATGGAAGACGGATGTGGGTGACATCGAAATCGATGAGCTCGGTGCGGTAGTTGTCGCGCTGTCCGAAGGTGATGGGGAGGCGGACCTGCCCGATTGGGGTGGTGGAGCCTGATACGTCTCCGTCGTATCTACTTTTCCAAACACCTTTTCCCTTGTTTTGGACTCTAACATGCATGATTTGAATGGAACTAACCCGGACTGACGTTGTTTTCAGCAGAATTGCCATGGTGTTATTTATGTGCAGAAACAAAAGTTCTCAGAATGACCTGAAACTCCATGGAGATTATTTTTGGAAATAAAAAAATACTGGCAAAGAATCAAGGCCAGGGGGCCCACACTAGTCCTGGCCATGGGCTGCCCGGCCCGAACAGCCCCGCCCGAAAAAGCGCGGCCCGACCCGGCCCGACACTGCTCCCAGGCCAGGCCTGTGCCTAGGTTTTGAGCCTGAAGACTAGGTCGGGCTGGGCCTAGGCCCGCTATTTATGCCATTTACTAAAGAGGCCCGGGCCGAGGCCCGAGGCCCGATGTGTTTTTTTGTTGTGATGGGCCGGGCTCGGGCCTGAAAACTAGGCCCGACGGCCGGGCCGGGCCAGGCTCAGGCCTGAGTTTTCTACCTCGGGCTTGGTCAGGCCCGGCCCGAAGCCCGGCCCGGAGGATGGCCAGGTCTAGCCCACACCCTAGCCACGTGGGTGGGGGGCGCGCCCCCTGCCTCGAGGGGCCCCTGGAGCTCCACCGACCTCAACTCCAACTCCATATATTCATATTCAGGGAGAAAAAAATAGAGAAGAAGGATTCATTGCGTTTTACGATACGGAGTCGCCGCCAAGCCCTAAACTCTCTCAGGAGGGCTGATCTAGAGTCCGTTCGAGGCTCCGGAGAGGGGAATCCATCGCCATCATCATCATCAACCATCCTCCATCACCAATTTCATGATGCTCACCGCCGTGCGTGAGTAATTCCATCGTAGGCTTGCTGTACGGTGATGGGTTGGATGAGATTTATCATGTAATCAAGTTAGTTTTGTAGGTTTTGATCCCTATTATCCACTATGTTCTGAGATTGATGTTTCTATGACTTTGCTATGCTTAATGCTTGTCACTAGGGCCCGAGTGCCATGATTTCAGATTTGAACCTATTATGTTTTCATGAATATATGTGAGTTCTTGATCCTATCTTGCAAGTCTATAGTCATGTACTATGTGTTATGATCCGGCAACCCCGAAGTGACAATAATCGGGACCACCCCCGGTGATGACCGTAGTTTGAGGAGTTCATGTATTCACTATGTGTTAATGCTTTGGTCTGGTACTCTATTAAAAGGAGGCATTAATATCCCTTAGTTTCCACTAGGACCCCGCTGCCACGGGAGGGTAGGACAAAAGATGTCATGCAAGTTCTTTTCCATAAGCATGTATGACTATATTCGGAATACATGCCTACATTACATTGATGAATTGGAGCTAGTTCTGTGTCACCCTATGTTATGACCGTTACATGATGAACCACATCCGGCGTAATTCTCCATCACTGATCCATTGCCTACGAGCTTTCCATATATTGTTCTTCGCTTATTTACTTTTCCATTGCTATTGTTATCATAACTACAAAACACCAAAAATATTACTTCTGCTATCGTTACCTTTTGCTACCGTTACCACTACTATCATATTACTTTGCTACTAAACACTTTGCTGCAGATACTAAGTTGCCATGTGTGGTTGAATTGACAACTCAGCTGCTAATACTTGAGAATATTCTTTGGCTCCCCTTGTGTCGAATCAATAAATTTGGGTTGAATACTCTACCCTCGAAAACTGTTGCGATCCCCTATACTTGTGGGTTATCAAGGCTATTTTCTGGCGCCGTTGCCGGGGAGCATAGCTCTATTCTTTGAGTCACTTGGGATTTATATCTGCTTATCATTATGAAGAACTTGAGAGATCCAAAAACCAAGATTTATCCCTCAACTACGAGGGGAGGTAAGGAACTGCCATCTAGCTCTGCACTTGATTCACCTTCTGTTTTGAGTAAGCTTGCGACACCTGAACCTGCTTCTGCTATTAATTCTGATATGTCGCATATTATTGATGATGCCACTTCTGCTATGCATGATACTTATGATGATACTACTTCTATGCTTGATACTACTGTGCCACATGGTGAATTTCTTGATGAACAACTTGCTAGGGCTAGAGAGAATGAAATTATTGAAACTGATAATATTGATGAAAGTGATGATGAAGGCTCTCCTAATAAATATGAATTACCTGTTGTGCCTGAGGGCTATGTTATGGATGAAGAAACTAAAAGAGACTTTCTTGCATGCAATGGTAGAAGTGATCTTAAGAAATTATTAGCTAAGCTTAAACAAAAACTCTTAATGCTAGAATGAAATATGATCCTGCTTATGCTACTTCACCTATCTTTGTTACTGATAAGGATTGTGAATTCTCTATTGATCCTGATATAATTACTTTGGTTGAATCTGATCCTTTTTATGGCTATGAATCTGAAACTGTTGTGGCACATCTTACTAAATTAAATGATATAGCCACCCTGTTCACTAATGATGAGAGAACTCGCTACTTTTATATCCTTAAAATATTTCCGTTCTCATTAAAGGGTGATGCTAAGATATGGTTTAATTCTCTTGATCTTGGTTGTGTGCGTAGTCCCTAGGATATGATTTATTACTTCTGTGCTAAATATTTCCCTGCTCATAAGAAACAAGCTACCTTAAGGGATATATATAATTTTGTGCAAATTGAAGAAGAGAGTCTCCTACAAGCTTGGGGGAGGCTTCTCCAATTACTTAAAGCTTTGCCTGATCATCCTAAGAAAATGAAATACTTGATATCTTTTACAATGGACTAACCGACGCTTCCAGAGATTACCTGGATAGTTGTGCTGGTTCTATTTTCAGGGAAAGAACACCGGATGAAGCTGAAATTCTATTGAATAATATGTTGACAAATGAAAATAATTGGAAACTTTCTGAGCCAGCTCCTGAGCCAACTCCTAAGCCTATTCCTAAACCAACTCCGAAGAAAAGAGGTGTTCTATTTCTCAGTCCTGAAGATATGCAAGAGGCAAAGAAATCTATGAAAGAAAAGGGTATTAAAGCTGAAGATGTTAAGAATTTACCTCCTATTGAAGAAATACATGGTCTTAATTTACCGCCTATTGAAGAAACACATGGTCTTGATAACCCGACACAAGTAGTAAAGGTAAATTCTCTCTGTAGATATGATAAAGCTGAAATCCCTCCCACTAAGTTTGCTAGCCAATGCTTGGATGAGTCTGATAACTTTATGGTTAAGCAAGAAGACTTCAATGCGTACTTTGGTAGACAATTGAAACAAAATGCTTATATGATTGAACACTTGGGTGATTATATGTCTAGAGTTAAAGGTGAACTTAAACTCATTAGTAAACATGCTTCTATGGTTACCACTCATGTAGAACAAGTACTTAAAGCTCAAAATGAGTTGCTTAATGAATTGAATAGTAAGAATAATGACTATGTTGTTAGAGTGGCTAGTAGAACTGGTAAAATGACTCAGGAACCTTTGTATCTTGAAGGACACCTTAAGAGAATTGAGCAAGATTCTCAGAGAAATAATATAGATGCACCTAGTTCTTCCAAAAGGAAGAAAAAGAAAAATGAGAGGACTTTGCATGCTTCTAGTGAACCTGTTATTGACACACATGAGAATCCCAATGATATCTCTATTTCTGATGTTGAAACACAATCTGGTAATGAACATGAAACTAGTGATAATGTTAACGATAATGTTCATGTTGATGCTCAACCTAGCAATGATAATGATATAGAAGCTGAATCTGTTGTTGATCTTGATAACCCACAATCAAGGAATCAACATTATGATAAAAGAGACTTTGTTGCTAGGAAACACGGTAAGGAAAGAGAGCCTTGGGTTCAGAAACCCATGCCTTTTCCTCCTAAGCCATCCAAGAAAAAGGATGATGAGGATTTTGAGCGCTTTGCTGAAATGATTAGACCTATCTTTTTGCGTATGCGTTTGACTGATATGCTTAAAATGAATCCTTATGCTAAGTACATGGAAGATATTGTTACTAATAAAAGAAAGATACCAGAAGCTGAAATCTCCACCATGCTTGCTAATTATACTTTTAAGGGAGGAATACCAAAGAGACTTGGAGATCCTGGAGTACCAACTATACCATGCTCCATTAAAAGAAACTATGTTAAAACTGCTTTATGTGATCTTCGAGCCGGTGTTAGTGTTATGCCTCTCTCTTTATATCATAGACTTGATTTGAATAAGTTGACACCTACTGAAATATCTTCGCAAATGGTTGATAAATCAACTGCTATACCTGTCCGTATTTGTGAGGATGTGCCTGTTGTGGTTGCAAACGTTACTATTTTAACAGACTTTGTTATTCTTGATTTTCCCGAGGACGATAGTATGTCTATTATTCTTGGAAGACCCTTTTTGAATACTGCAGGGGCTGTTATTGATTGCAACAAGGGCAATGTCACTTTTCATGTTAATGGTAATAAGCATATGGTACACTTTCCAAGGAAACAACCTCAAGTCCATAGTATCAATTCTATTGGAAAAATTTCATAGATTATTTTTGGAGGTTTTGAATTTCCTCTTCCTACTGTCAAGAAGAAATATGACATTCTTATTGTTGGGGATGTCCATATCCCCATTGAGGTAAGCTAGTGTTATTCGAAATTTCTCCGGTTTCATGTTACTCGAAATGAGTTTGTTAACAAGACTTGATCAATGAGCATGAGATGGATGAAGTTAGAAAGCACAACCTTATGTACCCTCTTTTTACTTTCTGTTATTTATATTAAATAAAGCAAAAAAAAGTAATTTCTGTCAGTTTTCTGATTATCCGTGCAATATAAAAATACCCCGAAAATAAAAGTTCTCCAAATGCCCTAAAATTTAAATATGAATTTTTTTGGAATATTTGAGAATATCTGGCACTGAGAACACAGCAGGGGGAGCAAGCACCTGGCCATGAGGGTCCACGGCGCGCCCACCCCCCCTGGGCGCGCCCCTGCCTCATGGGCCCATGATGGCTCCCCTCCACTTATTCCTGCACCCACACACTTCTTCTTCCTCCCAAAAAAATCACCATCCAGCTCAAGCACGAGTTCTAGCTCATTTTGCTGCGATTTTCGATCTCCTTGCTCAAAGCACCTATCACAAAACTGCTTTGGGGGATTGTTCCTTGGTATGTGACTCCTTCATTGGTCCAATTAGTTTTTGTTCTAGTGCTTTATTCATTGCAAATTTGTGCTGCCTAGGTGACCATGTTCTTGAGCTTGTATGTCAAATTTATATGGTTCCAAGTAGTTCTAATGCATGATATAGGTCCTAGGCACTTGTAGCAGTATTTGCTATCAATTTTGTTGAGTTTGGTTCACTTTTATTTTGAAGTTACTAATAATTTCAGAATTTTTCAGAAAATAATGAAGAGATTTTTGAGGGGCTCGTCGAGCTGAAGCTCGAAGGATAAGCAAAGTGAGGAGGATAAGAGACCCAAGTATAATCTCCCTCACACTGCGGAGGTCCGGCCGTGTGAATGGCCTTGTGATGATTTGTTGAGAGCAGCCGGGATTTATGATGATTTTTATGAATTGCTGAGAATGTAGGCCTCACCGCCTTCCTCCACGACCAACGCGAACAATATCTCTTACTCACCAATATCTTTGTGCAAAACTTTCATTTCCATGCTAGGAGCTCACCACCTACGGTGGAGTTTTATTTATATGATGAGCATAAGGAGATGTCACTTCATGATTTTTGTCGGGTTTGTTTGATCCCTTTCGAGGGCATCATAGAGGAACCACATCATGACGATGTGGATGGGTTTATTGAAACCATCACTGTAGGGGAAACGAGGAAGGTTTCCGACGCACGAACTACTAGCATACACTTTCCTGTTCTATGTTACTTTGCTATATTTTCTAGTAGATGCTTAATTGGGCGCGGAAACTGTGGAAACCTGAGTCCCCCTGATATTGTTATTTTGTGCCATGCCTTATTTCGTGATGATACATTCAGCATGGGTGCTATTATTTCAAAGCGGTTAAATCTTAACCATACTAAGGGCCCCGTCTTTGGAGGCATCTTCGCCTCACGTCTAGCTGCACATTTTAACATACCTATTTGGCATTATGAGAAGGAAGAAAAATTGTTGCCTCCTGTTTATTTAGATTATAACAGTATGGTAGCACATGATTTTATTGTTAAAAATAGGGAAAAGGCTCTTAAGAACAAATTAATATTTGGTAAAAATCATCCTGATATTATTACCTTGCCTGCTCCTTCCTTGTTTGATTTATCTGCAGGCAAGTACCTTGTTCCATTGGAGTCCATTCATGCCTACCGGAACCCTACAACAGCCACAGAGCCAGAGCCGGAATCACAATTTGATCCTCCATAACAGTCTGATTATCAGTGGGACCCGGAGGTGATTACCAACCAGTGGCAATCCAAGGCTTCATCGCAGTACGACCCCAACTATTACTTTGGATATCCGCCAGGCCAGCCGTGGCCATATACCAACTTAGGCCAAAAGCCTATGCTTGGGGGAGTACGTATTTCCCACTGACATTACATTCATGTTCACACACTCATTGCTAGATGTCGGTGCTCATACTTTTTCATTGTAATATCCATGCTAGTTTATTTCCTTTTTATGCTTTCTTCTTGTGTGTTTGATAAACCTTAAGAAAAACAAAAAAAATTAGTTGTATAGCTAGCTTTAATTTCCATGCTTGTAGTAGTAATTAAAAAGGAAACTCAAAAAGATTTCTTGTTCTTCTTTTACTTCTTGGGAGCTTTCCTGTGTAAATAGTTTTATTCATTTTCTTTTCTTTGGGGGTCGATAGGAGAAGACCATAATTAAATTCTTGAAGTGACTCCTATATGCATTATTGTTGATTTAACCAAGAGTCCATATTGCCTTGTCTTATCCTGCTTATTGAATGCTTGCAGATTCCAGCTTAGTCCAGTGCACGTGCATTGTTATATTTATTCACATCATTCGGTCATGCAAGTGAAAGGCAATTATGACGATATAAGATGAACTTATTGAGATGAGAAAAGCTGGTATGAACTCGACCTCTCTTGTTTTTGTAAATATGATTAGTTCATCGTTCCTGATTCAGCCTATTATGAATAAACATGTTTGCAATGACAATTAGAGATTATAGTTGCTTATGCCATGCTTAATTAGCTAGGAGTTTATAATGGTTTACCTTTCATGCCAACATGCTATCAAAATGGTTGTGATGTGGTATGATAGGGTGGTATCCTCTTGAACGATTCGAGTGGCTTGACTTGGCACATGTTCACGCATGTAGTTGAAACAAAATCAACATAGCCTCTATGATATTTATGTTCATGGTGCATTATATCCTACTCATGCTTGCATTTGGAGTTGATTAATTTTAATGCATGTTCATGACTGTTGTCTGTCTCTAGCTGGTCGCTTCCCAGTCTTTTTCTAGCATTCACCTGTACTAAGCGGGAATACTTCTTGTGCATCCAATCCCATAAACCCAAAAGTTGTTCCATATGAGTCTACCATACCTACCTATATACGGTATCTACCTGTCGTTCCAAGTAAATTTGTACGTGCCAAATTCTGAACCTTCAAATAAACATTCTGTTTTGTATGCTCGAATAGCTCATGTATCAACTAGGGTTGTCCGTATCTTCCATGTTAGGCGGGTTATTTTGAAGAGGAGTGGACTCTGCTCCTCACTCACGAGAAAATGGCTAGTCACCGGGATGCCCAGTCCCATGCTTTATGCAAATCAAATCAAATAATTGCAAACAAAACTCCCCCTGGGACTGTTGTTAGTTGGAGGCACTCGTTGTTTCGAGCAAGCCATGGATTGATGCTTGTTGGTGGAGGGGGAGTATAAACTTTACCATTCTGTTTGGGAACCGCCTATAATGTGTGTAGCATGGAAGATATCGCCATCTCTTGGTTGTTATGTTGACAATGAAAGTATACCACTCAAAATATTATTCACCTCTATTTCAAAACCGAGCTCTGGAACCTCTACAAAACCCTGCTTCCCTCTGCGAAGGGCCTATCTATTTACTTTTATGTTGAGTCATCATCCTCTTATTAAAAAGCACCAGTTGGAGAGCACCGCTGTCATTTGCATTCATTACTGTTAGTTTACATTGAGTATGACTTGACTGGATCTCTTTTACCATGAATTACAATGTCTAGTCAGTCCTTGATCTTTAAAGATGCTCTGCATTTATGTTTTGCGGTCTTAGAAAGGGCTAGCGAGATACCATCTTGTTATATCATATTATGATTGTTTTGAGAAAGTGTTGTCATCCGAGATTTATTATTATTGCTCGCTAGTTGATTATGCCATTGACATGAGTAAACATGAGACCTAAGAGTAAGTGTGAATATGGTTAGTTCATAATCTTTGCTGAAAACTTGAATGCTGGCTTTACATATTTACAACAACAAAAGCAAATAGAGTTTGTAAAAGTTTTTCTTTATCACATTCAGTTTGTCAACTGAATAGCTTGAGGACAAGCAAAGGTTTAAGCTTGGGGGAGTTGATACATCTCCGTCGTATCTACTTTTCCAAACATTTTTGCCCTTGTTTTGGACTCGAACATGCATGATTTGAATGGAACTAACCCGGATTGACGATGTTTTCAGCAGAATTGCCATGGTGTTATTTATGTGCAGAAAAAAAAGTTCTCGGAATGACCTGAAACTCCACGGAGATTATTTTTGGAAATAATAAAAAAATACTGGCAAAGAATCAACGCCAGGGGGCCCACACCCTAGCCACGAGGGTGGGGGCGCGCCTGCCCCCCTGGGCGCGCCCCCTGCCTCGAGGCCCCCTGGAGCTCCACTGACCTCAACTCCAACTCCATATATTCGTATTCGGGGAGAAAAAATAGAGAAGAAGGATTAATCACGTTTTACGATACGGAGCCGCCGACAAGCCCTAAACTATCTCGGGAGGGCTGATATGGAGTCCGTTCGGGGCTCCGGAGAGGGGAATCTGTCGCCGTCCTCATCATTAACCATCCTCCATCACCAATTTCATGATGCTCACCGCCGTGCGTGAGTAATTCCATTGTAGGCTTGCTGGACGGGTATGGGTTGGATGAGATTTATCATGTAATCGAGTTAGTTTTGTTAGGGTTTGATCCCTAGTATCCACTATGTTCTGAGATTGATGTTGCTATGACTTTGCTATGCTTAATGCTTGTCACTAGGGCCCGAGTGCCATGATTTTAGATCTGAACCTATTATGTTTTCATGAATATATGTGAGTTCTTGATCCTATCTTGCAAGTCTATAGTCATGTACTATGTGTTATGATCCGGCAAACCCGAAGTGACAATAATCGGGACCACCCCCGGTGATGACCGTAGTTTGAGGAGTTCATGTATTCACTATGTGTTAATGCTTTGGTCTGGTACTCTATTAAAAGGAGGCATTAATATCCCTCAGTTTCCACTAGGACCCCGCTGCCACAGGAGGGTAGGACAAAAGATGTCATGCAAGTTCTTTTCCATAAGCATGTATGACTATATTCGGAATACATGCCTACATTACATTGATGAATTGGAGCTAGTTCTGTGTCACCCTATGTTATGACCATTACATGATGAACCACATCCGGCATAATTCTCCATCACTGATCCATTGCCTACGAGCTTTCCATATATTGTTCTTCGCTTATTTACTTTTCCATTGCTATTGTTATCATAACTACAAAACACCAAAAAAATTACTTTTGCTATTGTTACCTTTTGCTACCGTTACCACTACTATCATATTACTTTTCTACTAAACACTTTGCTGCAGATACTAAGTTTCGAGGTGTGGTTGAATTGACAACTCAGCTGCTAATACTTGAGAATATTCTTTGGCTCCCCTTGTGTCGAATCAATAAATTTGGGTTGAATACTCTACCCCCAAAAACTGTTGCGATCCCCTATACTTGTGGGTTATCAAAGCCATCGATCACTCCTGAGAAAGGATTGGTGGGCTGAAGGTGATCATACGACACTTGGAGGTTGTCGAACGTGTCGACGGAGAGGACATTGACCCCTGTGCCACCATCGATGAGAGTCTTGGTAACTTGCATGTTGCTTATGACTGATGAACAGAGCATTGGGAGGGCGCCGGCGGTAGCCGCGCACTTGAGTTGATTTGCCGAGCTGAACGTGATGGCGCACTTGGACCATCTGAGCGGGCGCGTGGCCTCGAGCTTGGGGAGGATTGCATTCACTTCACGAGCGAACTGTTTGAAGATACGCTGTGAGGCTGGGGCTTGAGGTCCGCCCAAGATGCAGGCGATGGCACGCGGCTCCTGGAAGCCCCCAGCCCCCTCTTCCTAATGGTGGTCGTCATTCCTTTTTGGTGGTGGCGGTAGTGGAGGGTGACCGGCGTTGCCCTGAGGACGATCCTCACGAGGCTGATCCCTCTAGGCGCCCTCGCGAGACTGATCCTGCCAGCGGTCCTCACGAGGCCGGTCACGCCACTCCTGGCGCGAGCCACGATCATCCTAGCGCCCGCCACCATGTCCACCTCCTCGGCCGTAGCCCCGGTCGTTGCGCTTAGGGCGTCAACCGAAACGTTCTTCTCGAATGGCTCTGAGCTCTTGACAATCACTAGTGTTGTGGCTACGCAGGTTATGGAAGTTGCAGAACGGTCGGCTGCTCTTGGATGACTCAGGCAGGTTCCTGGCACGCTTTGTGTCCGGCTCCGCCACGAGCATGGCTGCTCCCTTGCGCTTCACGTCTTTGGCCTTGGCTTTCTTCTCCTCCGGGACCGTAGCTGGGAGCTCGAGGAGGGAGAGGCGCCCCTCCTCAGCTCTTGCGCACTTGGTCACCAGGTTGAATAGCTCCAGAGACGTGCACAACTCCTCGTGGATGGCGAGCTCCTCCTTCATCTTGACGTTGTGGACGCCATCGGAGAACGCGGAGATGATGGCCTCGTCCGCCACCTTGGGGATCTTGAGGCGAAGGTTGTTGAAGCGCTGGATGTACTTCTAGAGGGTCTATCCTGGTTGTTGCTTGACGCGGCGTAGGTCACCCGCAGCCAGTGGGTGGTCGCGAGTGCCCTGTAAGTTGGCAACGAAATGGTCATGCATCACGCTCCAGGAGGAGATCGAGCCTGGAGGCAGGTTCAGGAGCCAGGAGCGGGCACCATCCTTGAGAGCCATGGGGAACCAGTTCGCCATGACTTTCTCGTCGTCGTTGGCCGCCTCAATGCTCAGCTCGTAGAGCTGCAGGAACTCCGCGGGGTCGGCGGTGCCGTAATAGCGAGGAGGAAGATCCGACTTGAACTTTCCCGGCCAAGCGATGCTATGTAGCTCAGGGGCGAAGGCGCGGCAGCCTGCCGTGCTCACCGGGACTCTGCGCTGGTGGAGAACTTGTCCTTGATGGGGTCCACGCATCGCCGCCGCAGGCGGCACGCGGTCATGCCATGGTGGCGTAGGGAACACAGGGGCGTTTTCTCGCGGCCGAGGGACTTCCTGGCAGCTTCTTTCTTCTTGCGCGGGCGCCGGACGCGGCAGGTCACGCCGTGGGGCCGCGCCTGGGCGCCAAGACTCCGTCTTGGGGTAGAGGTGGTGGAGGCGCTCCATGGGGCACGCCGCCCACGGCTGGCGGAGGGCGAGGCAGCGAGAGGGATGGCGCAGGGGAGCCCCCTGCGGCGCTGACAAGCTCAGCGATGCGGTCGAGCTAGTCCTCGTAGAGGTTGTCGATGGGGTGGTAGCGCAGGAGCTCGCGTGCCATGCACAGAGCGGCTTGCACGTCCACAGGTGCGTGACGAGCGTGGGATGACGAATTGGCTGGGGTCAGCGATGGAGTGGCGATGCGGCCGTCCTGTCGCACCGAGGGGTGCAGCGAGGATGCTTGCTGCTCGTTCCCTGCTAGGCCAGTGGCGGCGTTGGCGGCAGGAGACGGAGAACTATGGGGTGGCCCGCCAACAGGAGCTGTTTGAGCAATGCGGGCGGCGAGGGCAGCCCGGCGCTCAGTGCGAGTGCGGCGAGTGTCCACCATGGAGACGGTGGAGCAACTGGACGCGGAGCGACGGACGGGAAGCTTCGGCGCACCCCTACCTAGCGCGCCAAATGTCGAATCTCGGGTTATGGCAAAACCCTCAAGGTTCGAACACTAGGGTGTGCGCGAAGATCTCCCCCTACCGATCCACGTCCTAGCTTCGCTAAGATCTCAAGGGCTTACTCGACGAACTCGCAACACAAAGGACACAAGATTTATACTGGTTCGGGCCACCGTTGTGGTGTAATACCTTACTCCAGTGTGGTGTGGTGGATTGCCTCTTGGCCAAGGATGAACAATACAAGGGGAAGAACAACCTCCTGAGGAGAGGTGTTCTTGTGCCTGGTGAACTTGTGGTTGTACGGATCTCGTCTCTCCCCCCTCTAGATGAGTCGATCCCTTTCTATGGTGGTGGCTAGTCCTATTTATAGAGGCCCTGGTCCTCTCCTCAAATATTGAGCGCGGAGGGAGCCAACAACGGCCAATTTGAAAGGGGACAACTAGTACAGCTTATCCTGACAAAATCAGTCTTCGCCAGCAAAAGGCTCTGGTGGTGACGTCGCCTTGGGCTCCATGGTGACCTCCGTCTTGCCGTCCTGCTGGTCTTGGTCTCATTGCACTAATATGGAAACCTTTGCTTGACGCCTCGGTACTCCGTGCCTGCGCTTTATTCCTTAGCACCAAAGAGGAAACAAGGACACTGTGCGCCCTGGCGCCGGCCTGGCGCCTGCCCGATCTTGGTCGTCATGGCTCACGTCACTGGAACCTCGCGAGGTTTGCCTTGCCTTGAACTCTCCACCCCTCGCAAGCCGGCCTGGTGAGGGCACTCATGAGGAGGTCTTGTGTCGTACGCCTCGCGAGGCTTCGCCCCTCGCGAGGGTCTTGAGTGCTTGTTGGTGAAGATGTGTTGTACGAGCCCACTCGTAGAGCCACGCCATGGGCCGCAGGCAAGCAAGTCTGGGGACCCCCGTTCCCATAACGCCGACATCTGGTACTCCGATAAATACCCAAACCACTCAGAACTTTTCCGATGTCTGAACATAGCCTTCTATTATATCGATCTTTACATCTCAAACATTTCGAGACTCCTCGTCATGTCCCTGATCTCATCCGAGACTCCGAACAACCTTCAGTACATCAAAACACATAAACTCATAATATCGATCATCACCGAACGTTAAGTGTGCGTACCCTACGGGTTCGAGAACTATGTAGACATGACCGAGACTCATCTTCGGTCAATAACCAACAGCGGAACCTGGATGCTCATATTGGCTCCTACATATTCTACGAAGATCTTTATCGGTCAAACCGCACAACAACATACGTTATTCCCTTTGTCATCGGTATGTTACTTGCCCAAGATTTGATCGTCGGTAACTCAATACCTAGTTCAATCTCGTTGCCAGCAAGTCTCTTTACTCATTCTATAATGCATCATCCCACAACTAACTCATTAGTCCCATTGCTTGCAAGGCTTATAGTGATGTGCATTACCGAGATGGCCGAGAGATACCTCTCCAACAATCGGAGTGACAAATCCTAATCTCGATCTATGGCAACTCTACAGGTACCATCGGAGACACCTATAGATCACCTTTATAATCACCCAGTTACGTTGTGATGTTTGGTAGCACACAAAGTGTTCCTCCGGTATTCGGGAGTTGCATAATCTCATAGTCATAGGAACATGTATAAGTCATGAAGAAAGCAATAGCAACAAACTAAACGATCATCGTGCTAAGCTAACGGAATGGGTCAGTTCAATCACATCATTATCTAATGATGTGATCCCGTTAATCAAATGACAACTCATGTCTATGGCTAGGAAACTTAACCATCTTTGATTCAACGAGCTAGTCAAGTAGAGGCATACTAGTGACACTCTGTTTGTCTATGTATTCACACATGTACTAAGTTTCCGGTTAATACAATTCTAGCATGAATAATAAACATTTATCATGATATAAGGAAATAAATAATAACTTTATTATTACCTCTAGGGCATATTTCTTCAGTCTCCCACTTGCACTAGAGTCAATAATCTAGTTCACATCTTTATGTGATTAGTTCACATCTCCATGTGACTAATACCCAAAGGGTTTACTAGAGTCAATAATCTAGTTCACATCGCTATGTGATTAACACCCAAAGAGTGATCATGTTTTGCTTGTGAGAGAAGTTTATTCTACGAGTCTGCAACATTCAGATCCGTATGTATTTCGCATATTTCTATGTCTATAATGCTCTGCACGGAGATACTCTAGCTAATTGCTCCCACTTTCAATATGTATCCAGATCGAGACTTAGAGTCATCTAGATCGATGTAAAAAGCTTGCATCGATGTAACTCTTTACGACGAACTCTTTTATCACCTCCATAATCGAGAAGTATTTCCTTAGTCCTCTAAGGATAATTTTGACCGCTGTCCAGTGATCTACTCCTAGATCACTATTGTACTCCCTTGCCAGAATCATGCTAAGGTATACAATAGGACGGTAAACAGCATAGCATACTTTATAGAACCTATGACTGAGGCATAGGGAATGAATTTTCATTCTCTTTCTATTTTCTGTTGTGGTCAGGTTTTGAGTCTTTACTCAACTTCACACCTTGCAACACAGGAAAGAACTCCTTCTTTGACTGCTCCATTTTGAACTACTTTAAAATCTTGTCAAGGTATGTACTCATTGAAAAAAAAACTTATCAAGCGTCTTGATCTATCTCTATAGATCTTGATGCTCAATGTGTAAGTAGCTTCATCAAGGTCTTTCTTTGAAAAACTCTTTTCAAACACTCCTTTATGCTTTCCAGAAAATTCTACATTATTTCCGATCAACAATATGTCATTCACATATACTTATCAGAAATGTTGTAGTGCTCCCACTCACTTTCTTGTAAATATAGGCTTCACCGCAAGTCTATATAAAACCATATTCCTTGATCACTTTATCAAAGCATATATTCCAACTCTGAGATGCTTGCACCAGTCCATAGATGCATCGCTGGAGCCTGCTCACTTTGTTAGCACCTTTAGGATCGACAAAACCTTCTGGTTGCATCATATACAACTCTTCTTTTAGAAATCCATTAAGGAATACGGTTTTGACATCCATTTGCCAGATTTCATAAAATGCGGCAACTACTAACATGATTCGGACAGACTTTTAAGCATCGATACGAGTGAGAAAATCTCATCGTAGTCAACACCTTGAACTTGTCGAAAACATTTTGTGACAATTCGAGCTTTGCAGATAGTAACACTACTATCATTATCCGTCTTCCTCTTGAAGATCCATTTATTCTTAATGACTCACCGATCATCGGGCAAGTCAATCAAAGTCCATACTTTGTTCTCATACATGGATCCCATCTCAGATTTCATGGCCTCAAGCCATTTTGCGGAATCTGGGCTCATCATCGCTTCCTCATAGTTCGTAGGTTCGTCATGGTCTAGTAACATGACTTCCAGAAAGGATTACCGTACCACTCTGGTCCGGACCATACTGTGGTTGTCCTACGAGGTTCGGTAGTAACTTGATCTGAAGTTTCATGATCATCATCATTATATTCCTCACTAATTGGTGTAGAGATCACTAGAACTGATTTCTGTGATGAATTACTTTCCAATTCGGGAGAAGGTACAATTACCTCATCAAGTTCTACATTCTTCCCACTCACTTCTTTCAAGAGAAACTTCTCTAGAAAGGATCCACTCTTAGCAACAAAGATATTTCCTTTAAGATCTGTGATAGAAGGTGTACCCAATAGTTTCTTTTTGGGTATCCTATGAAGACGCATTTTTCTGATTTAGGTTTGTGCTTATCAGGCTGAAACTTTTTCACATAAGCATCACAACCCCAAACTTTAAGAAATGGCAGCTTAGGTTTCTAGCCAAACCATAGTTCATACTGTGTCGTCTCAACGGATTAGACGGTGCCCTATTTAATGTGAATGCAACTGTCTCTAATGCATAACCCCAAAACGATAGTGGTAAATTGGTAAGAGACATCATAGATCGCACCATATCCAATAAAGTACAATTACAACGTGTGGACACACCATTATGTTGTGGTGTTCCAGGTGGCGTGACCTGGGAAACTATTCCACATTGTTTCAAATGAAGACCAAACTCGTAACTCAAATATTCGCCTCTGTGATCATATCGTAGAAACTTTATTTTCTTGTTAGGATGATTTTCCACTTCACTCTGAAATTCTTTGAACTTTTCAAATGTTGCAGACATATGTTTCATTAAGTAGATATACCCATATCTGCTCAAATCATCTATGAAGGTCAGAAAATAACGATACCCGCCGCGAGCCTCAACACTTATCGGATCACATACATCAGTATGTGTTATTTCCAATAAGTCAGTTGCTCCATTGTTCCGGAGAACGGAGTCTTAGTCATCTTGCCCATGAGCCATGGTTCGCAAGCATCAAGTGATTCATAATCATGTGATTCCAAAAGTCCATCAGCATGGAGTTTCTTCATGCGCTTTTACACCAATATGACCTAAACAGCAGTGCCACAAATAGGTTGCACTATCATTATTAACTTTGCAACTTTTGGCTTCAATTTTATGAATATGTGTATCACTACGATCGAGATTCAATAAACCATTCACCGTGGGTGTATGACCACAGAAGGTTTTATTCATGTAAGCAGAATAACAATTATTCTTTGACTTAAATGAATATCCGTATTGCAATAAACATGATCCAATCATATTATGCTCAACGCAAACACCAAATAACATTTATTTTAGGTTCAACACTAATCTCGAAGGTAAAGGGAGTGTGCGATGGTGATCTTGTCAACCTTAGAATCATTTCCAACACACATCGTCACCTCGTCCTCAACTAGTCTTTGTTTTTTTTTGCAACTCCTGTTTCGAGTTACTACTCTTAGCAACTGAACTAGTATCAAATACCGAGGAGTTTGCTATAAACACTAGTAAAGTACACATCATTGACATGTATATCAAATATACCTTTGTTCACTTTGCCATCCTTCTTATCCGCCAAGTATCTAGGGTAGTTCCACTTCCAATGACCATTTCCTTTGTAGTAGAAGCACTCACTTTCAGGCTTGGGTCTAGCTTTGGGCTTCTTCATGAGAGTGGCAACTTGCTTGCCATTCTTCTTGAAGTTCCCTTTCTTTCCCTTGCCATTTTACTTGAAACTAGTGGTCTTGTCAACCATCAAAACTTGATGCTTTTTCTTGATTTCTACCTTCGCCGATTTCAGCATCGCATAGAGCTTTGGGAATTGTTTGCGTTATCCCTTGCATATTATAGTTCGTCACGAAGTTCTAGTAACTTGGTGATAGTGACTAGAGAACTCTGTCAATCATTATCTTATCGGGAAGATTAACTCCCACTTGATTCAAGTGATTGTAGTACTCAGGCATTCTGAGCACATGCTCAATCATTGAGCTATTCTCCTCCATCTTGTAGAGAAAGTACTGTCAGAGGTCTCATACCTCTTGACACGGGCATGAGTATGAAATACCAATTTCAACTCTTAGAACATCTTATATGTTCCATGGCGTTCAAAACATTTTTGAAGTCCCGGTTCTAAACCATAAAGCATGGTGCACTAAACTATCAAGTAGTCATCATACCGAGCTTGTCAAATCGTTCATAACGTCTGCATCTGCTCCTGCAATAGTTCTGCCACCTAGCGGTGCATCAAGGACATAATTCTTCTGTGCAGCAATGAGGAAAGTCCTCAGATCACGGACCAAGTCTGTATCATTGCTACTAACATCTTTCAACATAGTTTTTATCTAGGAACATATCAAAATAAACGGGGAGCAACATCGCGAGCTATTGATCTACAACATAGTTATGAAAATACTATCAGGACTAAGTTCATGATAAATTAAAGTTCAATTTAATCATATTACTTAAGAACTCCTGCTTAGATAGACATCCCTCTAGTCATCTAAATGATGACGTGATCCAAATCAACTAAACCGTGTCCGATCATCACATGAGATGGAGTAGTTTTCAATGGTGAACATCACTATGTTGATCATATCTACTATATGATTCACGCTCGACCTTTCAGTCTCCAGTGTTCCGAGGCCATATTTGCATATGCTAGGCTCGTCACGTTTAACCCGAGTATTTTTGTGTGTGCAAAACTGGCTTGCACCCATTGTATGTGAACGTAAAGCTTATCACACCCGATCATCACGTGGTGTCTCGGCACGACGAACTGTAGCAATGGTGCATACTCAGGGAGAACACTTATACCTTGAAATTTAGTGAGAGATCATCTTATAATGCTACCGCCGAACTAAGCAAAATAAGATGCATAAAAGATAAACATCACATGCAATCAAAATATGTGACATGATATGGCCATGATCATCTTGCGCCTGTGATCTCCATCTCGAAAGTACTGTCATGATCTCTATCGTCACCGGCATGATACCATGATCTCCATCATCTTGATCTCTATCAACGTGTCCTCACATGGTCGTCTCACCAACTATTGCTCTTGCAACTATTTCTATCGCATAGCGATAAAGTAAAACAATTATTTGGTGCTTGCATATTATGCAATAAAGAGACAACCATAAGGCTTCTGCCTGTTGCCGATAACTTCAACAAAACATGATCATCTCATACAACAACTTATATCTCACCACGTCTTGACCATATCACATCACAACAAGCCCTGCAAAATCAAGTTAGACGTCCTCTACTTTGTTGTTGTTTTACATGACTACTACAGGCTTTGCAAGAACCATTCTTACCTACGCATCAAAAACCACAACGCGGTATAGTGATTGCTTTTTGATCTTCAGGAAGAACCCTGTTCATTGAATCCGATTCAACTAAAGCTAGAGAAACAGACACCCACTATCCACCTGTGTGCGAAGCACGTCGGTAGAACCAGTCTCACGTAAGCGTACACGTAATGTCGGTCTGGGCCGCTTCATCCAACAATGCTGCTGAATCAAGAATCAACTAGTAACGGCAAACAATATGTATATACCCATGCCCACAACTCCTTTTTGTTCTACTCATGCATGTAACATCTACACATAGACCTGGCTCGGATGCCACTGTTGAGTAACGCAGCAATTTCAAAAAAATTCCTACGCACACGCAAGATCATGGTGATTCATAGCAACAAGAGGGGAGAGTATCGTCAACGTGGTTGATGTAGTCGTACATCTTCACGATCGACCGATCCTAGTACCAAATGTACGACACCTCCGCGATCTGCACACGTTCAGCTCGGTGACGTCCCACGAACTAACGATCCAGTAGAGCTTCGAGGGAGAGTTCCGTCAGCACGACGGTGTGATGAGAGTGTTGATCAAGCTACCGACACAGGCCTGCGCCTAAGCACCGCTACGATATGACCGATGTGGATTATGGTGGAGTGGGGCACCGCACACGGCTAAAAGATCAATGATCAACTTGTGTGTCCATGGGGTGCCCCCTTCCCCCATATATAAAGGAGTGGAGGTGGGGGAGGGTCGGCCCTCTACTATGGCGCGCCCTGGGGAGTCCTACTCCCATCGAGAGTAGGATTCCCCCCCCCCCTTCCAAGTAGTAGGAGTAGGAGAGAAGGAAGGGCAAGAGAGAAGAGAAGGAAGGAGGGGGCGCCGCCCCTCCCCCTAGTGCAATTCACACAAGGCCTTGGGGGTCATGCGGCCTACCCTAGGCAGCCCCTCTCTCTCTCCCCTAAATCCCAATAAGGCCCCATATACTCCCTGGCAAATTCCCGTAACTCTCTGGTACTCCGATAAATACCCGAACCACTCAGAACCTTTCCGATGTCCGAATATAGCCTTCCGATATATTGATCTTTACGTCTTGAACATTTCAAGACTCCTCGTCATGTCCCTGATCTCATCCGGGACTCCGAACAACCTTCGGTACATCAAAACACATAAACTCATAATACCGATCGTCACCGAACGTTAAGCGTGCAGACCCTACGGGTTCGAGAACAATGTAGACATGACCAAGACTCATCTCTGGTCAATAACCAATAACGGAACCCGGATGTTCATATTGGCTCCCACATATTCTATGAAGATCTTTATCGGTCAAATCGCACAACAACATACGTCATTCCCTTTGTCATCGGTATGTTACTTGCCCGAGATTCGATCGTCGATATCTCAATACATGGTTCAATCTCGTTACCAGCAAGTCTCTTTACTCGTTCTGTAATGCATCATCCCGCAACTAACTCATTAGTCACATTGCTTGCAAAGCTTATAGTGATGTGCATTACCGAGAGGGCCCAGAGATACCTCTCCGACAATCGGAGTGACAAATCCTAATCTCGATCTATGCCAACTCAACAAGTACCATCGGAGACACCTGTAGAGCACCTTTATAATGACCCAGTTACGTTGTGATGTTTGGTAGCACACAAAGTGTTCCTCCGATATTCTGGAGTTGCATAATCTCTTAGTCATAGGAACATGTGTAAGTCATTAAGAAAGCAATAGCAACAAACTAAATGATCATCGTGCTAAGCTAACGGAATGGGTCAAGTCAATCACATCATTCTCTAATGATGTGATCCCATTAATCAAATGACAACTCATGTCTATGGCTAGGAAACTTAACCATCTTTGATTCAACGAGCTAGTCAAGTAGAGGCATACTAGTGACACTCTGTTTGTCTATGTATTCACACATGTACCAAGTTTCCGGTTAATCCAATTCTAGCATGAATAATAAAACATTTATCATGATATAAGGAAATAAATAATAACTTTATTATTGCCTCTAGGGCATATTTCCTTTAGTATACAATAGGTCTTGTATACAGCATGGCATACTTTATAGAACCTATGGCTGAGTCATAGGGAATGACTTTCATTCTCTCTCTATCTTCTGCCGTGGTCGGGTTTTGAGTCTTACTCAACTTCACACCTTACAAATCAGGCAAGAACACCTTCTTTAACTGATCCATTTTGAACTCCTTCAGTATCTTATCAAGGTATGTACCCATCGAAACTCATATCAAGAGTCTTGATCTATCTTTAAATCTTGATGCCCAATATGTAAGTAGCTTCACCGAGGTCTTTGTTTGAAAAACCTCGTTTCAAACACTCCTTTATGCTTTCTAGAAAATTCTACATCATTTCCGATCAACAATATGTCATTGACATATACCTATCAGAAATGTTGTAGTGCTCCCACTCACTTTCTTGTAAATATAGGCTTCACTGCAAGTCTGTATAAAACTATATGCTTTGATCAACTCATGAAAGCGTATATTCCAACTCCGAGATGCTTGCACCAGTCCATAGATGGATCGCAGGAGCTTGCACACTTTGTTAGCACCTTTAGGATTGAGAAAAACCTTCTGGTTGCATCATATACAACTCTTCTTTAATAAATCCATTAAGGAATACATTTTTTACATCCATTTGCTAGATTTCATATAATGCGGCAATTGCTAACATGATTCAGACAGACTTTAAGCATCGATACGAGTGAGAAAATCTCATCGTAGTCAACACCTTGAACTTTGTCGAAAACCTTTTGCGACAATTCGAGCTTTGTAGATAGTAACACTACTATCAACGTCCATCTTACTCTTGAAAATCCATTTATTCTCAATGGCTCACCGATCATCGGGAAAGTTAATCAAAGTCCATACTTTGTTCTCATACATCGATCCCATCTCAGATTTCATGGCCTCAAGCCATTTCACGGAATCTGGGCTCATCATCGCTTCCTCATAGTTCGTAGGTTCTTCATGGTCGAGTAACATGACTTCTAGAACAGGATTACTGTACCACTCTGGTGCGGACCGTACTCTGGTTGACCTACGAGATTCGGTAGTAACTTGATCTGAAGTTTCATGATCATCATCATTAGCTTCCTCACTAATTGGTGTAGGAATCACTGGAACTGATTTATGTGATGAACTACTTTCTAATTCGGGAGAAGGTACAGTTACCTCATCAAGTTCTAGTTTCCTCTCACTCACTTCTTTCGAGAGAAACTCCTTCTCTAGAAAGGATCCATTCTTAGCAACAAATATCTTGCCTTCGGATCTGTGATATAAGGTGTACCCAACAGTTTCTTTTGGGTATCCTATGAAGACGCACTTCTCCGATTTGGGTTCGAGCTTATCAGTTTGAAACTTTTTCACATAAGTATCGTAACCCCAAACTATAAGAAACGATAGCTTAGGTTTCTTGCTAAACCACAGTTCATATGGTGTCGTATCAACAGATTTAGATGGTGCCCTATTTAACGTGAATGCAACTGTCTCTAATGCATAACCCCAAAATGATATTGGTAAATCGGTAAGTGTCGGGGATATACCCCGCGGTGTGACCCGACCGGAGATATAACCCAGCTGGGACTTGATGTTCCATTGGTGACCCAGCAGACTATAAGCCGGTGGGAACAATTAAGCAGGTTAAGCCGGCGGGAACAGTTAAGCAGGTTAAGTCGGCGGACACAGTTAAGCATTGTAAGCCGGCAGACATAGTCATGTAAGCCGACAGACACAGTCAAGCATTGTAAGCCGGCAGACACAGTCATGTAAGCCAGACAGTTAAGCCAGATTGTAAGTTAGATTGTAAGCCATATTGTAAACCAGCTTACGTTAAGAAGCCCAAGACGTTAAAAAGCCCATGGTGAGAAGCCCATGGTAAGACGTCAAAATAAGTTAAGTCCTAATCCGAGTTTGACTCTACATGTAACCCGCCCCTTCATCTTATATAAGGAGGGGTGGGGCACCCCAAGAGGGGAGAGCAAGAAAAGAATCATTAAGGCTAGACACAAAGAGAGGAGAGACGGATTTACGGTGTCTCCCTCATGAATATAATGAGACCTAGCCACAAACAGCATGTAGGGATATTACCGGATGATGTTTTCCGGCGCCCGAAGCTGTCTAAATCCTTGTCTTATGTGTTGCGTCTCTCATCCCGATCAACCCCTCACAAGCTACCACATAGATGCGTTGGCCTCACGACTAAGTCCTCACACTAGGACATCTGCCGTGACAAATCCACGACAGTTGGCGCCCACCGTGGGGCTCGCGCACGGTGGTGTTGATTTCTTAAAGGGATCTTTTTTAGGGTTCGAGGGGCTCATAATTTTTTCGGATGAAGAGCTGGTTTGAAAGGATTTGCATCAGTGTCAAGTTCATCAGTCCAGACTTAAGATCTGTGAGATTTAAGAATCAAGAGAAGTCAGGGTTGTGCCTGGGCGCCACTATAAACCGCCGAGATCGATATAAGTTTTTTCGATGTCGTAGATGTACTGCAGGGTACGTCAGATGTTGGGATTTAACACCTGGATCTGATTCTTGTTATACTTCACATCCACGTCAGTTTTTTTTCACGAGAGGATCAAGTCGCATGGAGAAATAGAAGTCTACCTGTTACTTTCGGGGATGAAGACCAATGCTACAAGTCAATCCATCGATGTCAACAAGTGCTACTCCAATTAGTACTTCGTTTGCCAAAAAGGAGGGAAGATCATGACGGCGCCTTAAGTTTTTCACCAAAGTCAACTACGACCCGGAAGCAGATATAGAGTACTAGCTACATGTCTCCGACTTTGTTTCGATTCAATCCGCCGGCCACCTCAGCTGCTCCACCTCAAACGCCCGCAGGACACCACCAAGTGGCTGTCGCTTCGCTTCAACCCGCCGCTATGGCCCGTTCAACATATGAAGAGAGCTCCCCTTTGCTTTGCTCTACGCGTGCATGTACGTACAGACGTCCGGCTCGCCCCGTTTCACCACGGCCCTCTAATCCGTTGTTGTAAGCCGGCACCGCCGACACGCGCTGAGCCGCTGCTGCCGTGACCCACCGGACACCACCTTGCCGAGGGCCTTTTCAACCACTACCGCCTCACGCCATGATGAGACCCTATGTTCTGCCTGTTTCCTCAAACTGATGCGGCCGGGTGCCTGAAGGAAGAAAACATTCCACGACCCGGAAAACGAACGGGGACAAAACCTCTGCTGATGTGCCGCCACCATTGCGGCTATGGCTGTACCGAGCTTCCCGCCTCTACTACTATGGACCGCTCGTTCCGGGCCGGGCTCGCTTCCGCTTTGCCTCATGGAACTCCTCCACTGCTTGGTTTTTAAGCCGCCACCGAGATTCACCTCACCGGCCTCTGTCTTTGTGACCTGGCATATGACCGTGCGCAGCACGTTTCGCCGAGCCGCCGTGCATACCAGCCTCCGTGTCGCACGGTTGGCCTAGATTCATCGTCACTGTGGCCACACCTGTGGCCTCATGCTAAAAGCCGCTCGACGCCGACTCGTCTTGCCGGTGCAGCTCCACCTCCGCGCCATAAGACGGCAGAATCACTCGCCTCCGCCTTGCCTCTGGACTGCCACTAACAGTCGCGCCAAGTCGGCCTTGTTTCTGCGTCAAGCTTGGCTCCGCTTTCTCGCTGTGCCACAGCTGTCGCCTCCGCTCCGCCTCACTTAGTCACTGCTTCCCTGGTGCCTTGCTGACCCGCTGTTACCTTGGCCCTGGCTGAGCCGGCCTATTGCTTCGCCGACCCGTAGTTGTCCGACCCACATCGACCGATGCTGCAGCCTCCAAGTCGCCGCTGGTTCTCGTCTGATCCATCGCCGTGCGAGCCGCATCCAAGTTGCCTCACGCCGCTCGTCAAACCGCCGGTCTTTTCCGTCGCGGCCGCACTTCCTGAAGCTGCTTTGCCGCCTTACTTTCAAGCCGGCCTGCGCCGTCACTGCTTCAGGCCCGCACCGAGTCACCAGGAGGGCCTCCGCAGCAGTTGTCGCCTCCGCTGTAACGGACCACCTCGCGCCATCCCCTCGGCCTCGCAGCGAATCGCCGTTTTCTGCGTCCGAGTCTGGTTCCACCTCCACTTGTAAGTCGGCTCTCCATGTCAAGTCGCCGAGTCACCTCCGTCTCATGTGGCACGCTGAGCCCGTAGGTGCTTCTCCTCCGCTAGTATCCCTGCTAGGGCCCGCCGCTGCCTGTGACTCACCTCTGGTGTTGAGCCGCTCGCTGACTCGTCTGCTCTGAGCCGCCGTGCCTCCGCTCCAAATCGGTAAGCCGCCACCTCACATCACCACAAGCTGCCACCTGGATCTCCTCCTTTGCTGAGGCTACCGAGCGGTCGCGCCCCCACCGCGAGTCACCCTTGCCAGCGCGGCCTTGCCTCCGTGCGCCCCTTCAAGTCGCCTCCGTCGGCTCAGTCGTCGGCCTTTACTGCGAGCCACCGTCGTGCTAGCCTCTCCTCCATCACTGAGGCCTCGCCTCGAGGTGGTTCTGCTGCTTCCCTGTACCACTATTTCCTGAAAAGTCAAAGTGTTCAGGTGTTTAAAAAAAGAAAAGTAAAGGAGGGGGCCTTATAGAGCTCACAAGATAAAAACAAACAGTGGCTGATCGTCATATATCTCTGTTTGCACCGGATGGGCCGTACATCACCAGGATATCTACGGATGCTACAGGCGGATCATCTAGGGTATGAACAAATCAGGTGATATCTATCTGAATCCATTTTATTAACACAAATTATTTTCATCAGAGAACAAATACTTTGGTCTGTATATTTTTTATGTGTGCAGGACAAAGATTCATTATAAAGGTGGTGCTATACTATTCCTATGGAGTGTATGTTAGCATCATCATACACCGGCGTCCACGCCCTCTTGCTGTTGATCGGGTGTGTGCAAGCCGCCGCCCGTGCAGCTTGATCCACATCAACTTGCTGGGACCGCACCTGCGATTGACTCAATGTCACATCCTAGCTAGTCCATGCATTAGTGTGTGCATCATGTTTAAATATCATTTGAATTTGAAATGGGGAAGGACAGAAACCCCCAGAACCCCTTTTAATCCAACTAGGGTTTACTAAAAATTATTTCAATGAACCTGAAATGCCCTTAAAAATGCTCATCACATTTGCTTTGGTTCAGAGCCTCTGCCAAAAGTGGTGCACCATTTTCTAGGTCATCCTAAGGTCTTTGAATTAATTCATAAGTATTTGAATTTGAGCAGTTCAAATTATATAAAATATTGCAAATGCCCAAATATTCCCAAACAGAAATGTTTCATGTTGGAAATAATCCAACTATGGACCAGGAGCAGTTTGGTGATTTTTGGAGCCATCTAAGTATTTTTAAAAACTCCACAAAGTTGCAGAAAAATAGGAAAAGGGAAATAACAGAAAACTTACCTGGCGCCGCTAACCGGCCCACCTGCCGGCCCAGCCCAGCGCCAAGCCAGCGAGCTGCTTGCCGGCCAGGCAAGCAGGCAAGGTGCTCGACGACGAGCACCGCATGGGTGCCACGCACCTGCTCGCCGCCTCGCCGCTCCACTCGCCCGGATAATGCCGTGGATCGATCCCTCTCTCTCCCCCGAACCCCCCAGACGCCCCCTCTCCTCCCCGGCTCCTCTCTCTCGCGCTCCCCCGCCATGGCCGACGCCACCGCAGCCACGCCGTCGTCGTAGACACACTCCCCGCCGTCCGTGCTCCTCCTCACTGTGTCTAGGAGCTCCGCCGCCCTCAACTACGTCGAGCTAGCCGAGCCCCGCGTGCTCGAGTAGCCCGAGTCCACCGCATCGACTTCGCCCGAGTCCACCGTCGCCGGAGATCCCCTTCAACGCCGTCGTCGCTCCGGCCCGTCCCCGGCCGCACCAAGTGTTCCGTCGAGTTCCCTGTGAGCTTAACCATCTTCCCCTCCCTTCCTTTCTTGCCCCGAGCTGGGTAGTGACCTCCCGGAGCTCAACCGCACCCACCGTCGCGGAGCTCGTCGCCTACGTGCTCCCGGTCACCTTCCGGCCACCACTTGGTGTCCATCGTGCTCACCACATCACGTAGCACCTAACCAACTACTCCCCGCACCTCACCGACCCCTCTAGCCTCAAGTTCGCCTTCGGCCGAACTCCGGCGGCCGCCTAGGTCGTCGCCGGCGCCGATTCCGGCCGCCCCGACCCCAACCGACTCCACCAGAAGCTGCGGCATGTTCCCAGCTATCCATAGCCACCCTCCACGGCTCGTTTGGTTGCCGAAACGGCCAAACTCACTTCCGCCGCCGCGTCGGGCTCGCCGGCGGCTAGACGCCGGTGCAGCCGACGTTGACTTCGACCACGGTGGGCCCTGGTTGACTCTGATGAGTCAATGACAGGTGGGGCCCAGCCCTGTTAACTAAATAGGTTTAGTTTTAATTAAACTTTAGCTAAACTAATTACCCTGACACCCTGGACCCATAGTCAGGTTTGACCTGGACGTCTCCGTTGACCCTGACGCATGGCTGACGCAATAAATTAATTTCTGGATTTATTCTAATATAGGAAATTCCAGAATATAGTTCAAACTTCAAAAATTCATAACTTTTAATCTGTAACTCCAAATCAAACAAGTTATATATGAAAAATGATCAGAAAAATCCAATCTATCCATCTGTACTGTTTTCATGCATGTTTAAACAAGTTAACTTGCTGTTTAGTGCAGAACAAGATAAAACACTTTAAAGGGCCATTTATGAGTTTGAAATTTGAATCTTTGGTTCAAATTGATTCAAACCCATCTGGTCTTAGTTGCATTAGCCCAACACACTCATGTTGTCATGTTTCATGCATGCATCATATTGTCGCACATTGTTTGGTGATGGTTGTGTATCGGTGTTCTTGCGACAGGTTCTGCCTCCGAGGAGTACCGTGATTACCCTAGCAAAGAACCGTATCTGTGCATCGACCCATCAGGCAAGCAACCAACCATTTGATCATATCGATACAATCCCATGTTCTCGCTCTTTCTCTCTTTTACTGCATTAAGACAACGCGTTTCAAACTGCTGTGTGCTACGGTAGTTGAACCCATTTCCTCTGCATGACCTGTCATTGCCACAGTAACTAGATGAAACCCACTAGCATGTGTAGGAGTTGACTGAGCCATATGTATGTGTTGTTCCTACCTTGCTATGCCTGCTATGCTTAGAGCCGTGTCAGGTCTGGTTCATCTGGGTGATGGGCTAGAGTGAAATGATCATGCCGGTATTGAGAGTGATGTGGTGAACACGATTTGGTAAAGGTATCGATGAGAGGCCATGTAGGAGTACATGGTGGGTTGTTTCATTGAAGCCAACCTTAAGCACTGAGATCTGTATGTGTGATTTAAGAATCAGCTACTACCATGCATTGGGCCCGAAACCAATGGACCCTCTCGGCTTCTTATTCACCCTAGTTCTCTGTCCAGGAGTTGCAAGTAGTTTCTGGTGTTTGTAGCCTACTGGAGGCCGTGGACAGCACTGACCGTAGAGGTGGGCTATGATGCGGTAGGTACGTGGCCGGGAATACCGGGCACCCGTTAGGTGTCACGGAACCCTGTACACATCGTTCGGGGCCGTATGGGAAACTTAGGCCGGACTCCCTGCGGATGGAACCTGGATAGGCGATAAACCTGGATTGGAGACTTAGGTGATTAGGTAGGTCGTGGCCGACACCCACATTGGGCTTCCGCTTGAAGGTTGCCGAGTACATGTCGTGTAAACGACGGTAAGTGGTGAGAGCGTGTATGAAGAAGTACACCCCTGCAGGGTTAACATGATCTATTCGAATAGCCGCGTCCGCGGTAAAGGACTACTTGGTTGCCTATACAGTTCATAGACAAGTGAATGGATACTACTAAAAATCTCAAGATAAGCGTGAGTGCCGAGGATGGCTCCTCCGTAGGAAGACGGAGGTGGATCCTCGGTGGTGTATTGAGGTGGTGAGTAGTGGACTCGTGTGCACAAAACCATTTCAAGTTGGAGTCTCGTAGGATAGTTTAGCCAAGATTCAAAGCTGGCTTGCTGCAATAACTCCACCAACCCTTCTTGATAATGTGCATGTATGTAGGATCTGACGTAAGTCTTGCTGGGTACCTTTGTACTCATGTTGCTATAATTTACATTTTACAGAAGGCGCTGCAACCCCTTCTGATGGGTTCTTCGTAGACGTTGACATCGACGAGTAGACTAAGGCCCAGGTGGTAATCCTGAGCTTGTGAAGGTCCACATAGTATAGCTAGGCTTTCCAAGCCTCTTTTATTTTACTAGTTGTCTGTACTCAGACAAGTTACTTCCGCTGTTGGTTTGTATGACTGTATGACTTGAATGTGGGTCGTGTGACCCGTACTTGTATGTATGTTATGTATGGCTCTCTGAGCTTTTAAATAAAGTACTTGTGTCGTAGAGTCATGTTGTGATGCCTTGTTGTATTTGCACATATCGAGCATATTGTATGTATGATTGAAATGCTTGGTATGTGTGGGATCTGACTATCTAGTTGTTTATCTTTAGTAGCCTCTCTTACCGGGAAATGTCTCCTAGTGTTTCCATTAAGCCATGGTAGCTTGCTACTGCTCCGGAACACTTAGGCTGGCCGGCATGTGTCCTTCTTCGTTCCTGTGTTTGTCCCTTCGGGGAAATGTCACGCGATGGATACCGGAGTCCTGTTAGCCCGCTACAGCCCGGTTCACCGGAGTCCTGCTAGCCCAGTGCTACAGCCTGGATTCACTCGCTGATGACCGACACGTTCGATGCTGGGTCATGGATGTCTGTCCCTGTAAGTTTGTGCCACTTTGGGTTTACGACTAGCCATGTCAGCCCGGGCTCCTTATCATATGGATGCTAGCGACACTATCATATACATGTGCCAAAAGGCGCAAACGGTCCCGGGCAAAGGTAAGGCGACACCCGTGGGAATACCGTGCGTGAGGCCGCAAAGTAATATGAGGTGTTACAGGCTAGATCGATGTGACTTTGAGTCGGGGTCCTCACAGCGTTGGTATCAGAGCCGGACTGCCTGTAGGTTCTCCAAGCCAAACTGGTCGATGTTGAGTCTAGAAATGCTTTAGTTATATCTAGGGGAATTGATTGTGGGATGGTACATAAGGCTCTTTTACTTCTTTATCTCATGGCATTCTGATCTGAGTCAGTCCATTCTTCTACCGGGGATTAAGGATTAGGATCTTCTCTCTCTATCAGGTTCACGTGTTACGAATCAGTAGTACCTTATAGGTTTGATGATTACAAGCCTAGTTCAGTTCTACTACCTTGTTATGCTGATAAGTTGAACCCAGAACCTTGATATGACATTGTTGAGTGTCTATGCAATTTTTTGATAAATGTCTCAAACCCTTTGTCAGCATTTACAGCCGTTATGCTGTCGAAATTTTGCTAGAAATTCTAATGCCCTTGCATTATGATTGTGCTTACAGATGGCCACTCGCAACCAAAATCAAGTGGTTCGCCTGACCCAATGCACTGGTGTGACCGGTCATACGTCTATGTTAGTCCGAGTGATGATCGAGACGGGTTACCGTTGGTATCCCGAATACACGGTCGAAGAGCAGTTTCGAGATTTTAACCAAAGCCAGTATCTTTGCACCGTCCAGATATTTCCCTCTTATCCTGGTTCTACCGAGGCTCTTCACTGTTCCTATGGGCTCGGTGTTACTATTGAGATGGCTGTGCAAGATGCGGCTTATTCTATGATGACCATCATGCGAGTCAGGTCTGGCCTACTTCGCAACACCGACTTTCGGTATATGCCAGCTTCACTTCCTGGAGCGCACGGTTATCTTTGGGCTATCTATGCTGACCCCAGTCAGGAGGACTCACTAACTCGCACCACTGCTGAGTTGCTCGAGGATAAGGACCGAGAGAATCGGGCCTTGAGAATGGAGCTTTTCAGCACCCGCGCTGATCATTGGGCCACCTTGACTCGGTTTGCACCAGCTGTGCAAGCTGGATGCATGTATATGAGAGATCTGTATCCTGTTAGGTCTGCTCTGCCAGACATGATGGATTGGTGTGATGTGGGAGGCATCACCCCACCTCGTGGTCCTCGCAGGCCACCGTTTGTTGGTCCAAGACCTCACCCTAGCCCTTTTGGTCCATAGGCTCCTCAGGACCGTTTGTTTCCGGATGCTCACGTTGAACTTCCAGGCTATGGAGGAGACTTCTATGAGAACTACTACGGAGATGACTGAGATAGTAGTAGTTCCACTAGGTATTGTAATAGTTGTATTTCCACCGTCCTGCGTGACTTGTGGAATATGACTTAGCATGTAGTAATTCCGGGGGTGTAAAAAATAATAATGTATAGGAGCTTGGGATGCCTCTGATGAGATGTAATCCTCCTCTCACCGTAGTAGTACTTGTTGGTCTTGTACTAAACCTCGTATGGTGCATATGACGATGGAATAAAAGAAGTAGTTCCTGTATCTACCATGTCATACGGATGATCATCTTGCATTCTGAGTGGTCCATTACATTCTACATTCTATGTCGGGATCTTGTCATGTTGGACTAAACCATTGTCTTGTTTTTCCTAGGATGGTTAACACCCGCAACAACCCTGCTTCCCCAGAGCAGGCCGAAGGCAGCAGAGTTGGGGATACAAATCTGCCTCACCCTCCCTCTCTGGAAGAAGTTATGCTAGAGGCTGAGAGAAACAAGCGGGAGACCAACCGTTTGTTGGAGCGTATTGAACAGAACACAGCACACCATCAGAGGACTAACTTGGTGTCACTCAGTGATTTCATCAAGTTACATCCACCCACGTTCCACCACTCCGTCGAGCCTCTCGACGCTGATTACTGGCTTCGCAGTATTTCTCACAAACTGCGTTCTGCGCTGGTAGCTGAGGCTGACAAGGTCACCTTTGCTGCATATCATCTTGAAGGCCCCGCCAGTCTATGGTGGGAAAATTATGGAGCTATGCGCCCAGCGGACCATGTCACTACTTGGGCTGAATTCAGCGAGGCTTTCCGTGAACATCACATTCCGGAGGGTCTCATGGACCGTAAACGTGAGGAGTTCTGTAGTTTCACTCAAGGTCGACTCTCTGTTGACGCTTACAGCAGGGAGTTTGGTAACCTTGCCCGTTATGCAACGAAGGAAGTTTCTGCTGATGCCAAGAAGCAGGCAAGGTTCCGTAAGGGACTTAGTCCTGAGCTTCGCCGCGACCTCCGTCTGCATGAGTGCACGTCTTATCAGAAGCTTGTTAACAAGGCCATCAGTGCTGAGACTGGTCAGACTGATTATGAAGCAACACGCAAGCATGGCCGTGACTTGGGTTCCTCATCCGGTGCTGGTCCTCAGAAGCGCCGCGTGTGGGTGCCTAACACTACCCTGCCACCCAGGTTCACACCGAGGCCATCCTTCCAGGCACCTCGCCCAGCTCAGCCATATGCACCAGCCAAGTCCTATGGTGGTCCAACCAACAATGCTTCCCCACGCACCAGCTCCGTGACTTGTTTCAAGTGTGGGGAATCAGGCCACTATATGCGCGAGTGTCCCCAAACCAACCCCAACCAGACAGCAAAAACTATTGGCCGTGGCAAGCCGACAGGGAAAGTGTTCCTCGCCAAGCCGGCCACCGCTACACGTGGCCATGTCAACTGTATCTCTACTGATGAAGCTCAAGAGGATCCCAACGTCGTTCTCGGTACGCTCCTTGTTAATTGCCACCCGGCATCTGTTCTTTTCGATACAGGAGCATCTCATTCTTTCATATCCAAAAATTATGCTCGTTTGCATAGCACCGCATTCTGTTTGCATGCCATCCACTATGGAAATTTCTACTCCTGGTTCTAGATGGCAAACCTCTAGAGTAAGCCACGGAAATGAAATTCAAGTCGACAGACTTGTTTTTCTCGCATCTTTGATAGCTCTCAAATCTTCGGATATTAATATCATTTTGGGTATGGATTGGATGTCAGCCCATCATGCCAAAATTGATTGTTTTTCTAGGACTATTCAACTCACCCATCCTTCGGGGAAGATAGTCAATGTCTTGACCCGAGTAGCCAAGCGACAGCTATATTCTCTTAACGCCAGCCCGTTGCCAGACCTCGAAGACGTTCCGATAGTCCGTGACCTTCCGGATGTCTTCCCAGAGGAATTGCCAGGTGTTCCACCTGACAGAGATGTCGAATTCGTGATAGATCTCATTCCAGGAACTGTCCCGATTTCCAGAAGACCCTACAAGATGGCACCTTTTAAACTAGCCGAGCTTAAGAAACAACTCGATGAGTCCTTGAAAAAGGGTTTCATCCGACCTAGTTCATCTCCTTGGGCTTGCCCGTCCTCTTCGTCAAGAAGAAGGATGGTACGGACCGGATGGTTGTAGATTATCGACCTATCAACTTGGTCACAATTAAGAACAAGTATCCGCTCCCCAGGATCAACGACCTATATGATCAGCTCGCTGGATCCTCAGTCTTCTCTAAAATGGATTTGAGGTTGGGTTACCATCAAATCAAAATCAGAAATGGGGACATTCCGAAAACGGCCTTTGTTACTCGTTATGGCCAATACGAGTACACCGTCATGTCCTTCGGTTTAACCAACGCTCCAGCCACCTTCTCTCGGTTGATGAACTCTATCTTCATGGAATATTTGGATAAATTCGTCGTGGTTTACCTCGATGATATACTCATCTACTACAAGAACGAGGAAGAACATGTCGAACACCTAAGGCTAGTGTTGAAGAAACTTCGAGAGCATCGCCTTTATGCCAAATTTTCTAAATGTGAATTCTGGTTGTCAGAAGTGACCTATCTTGGACATGTAATTTCTGGTAAAGGCATTGCAGTTAACCCTGAGCGAGTTCAAGCCATCCTTAACTGGACTCCACCTGAATCGGTCAAGCAAGTTCGGAGTTTCCTTGGCCTAGCGAGCTATTGTCGTCGCTTTGTCGAGAACTTCTCCAAAGTTGCCAAACCTCTAACCGAACTCCTCAAGAAAGATAAAAAGTTCGAGTGGACTCCACAATGTGAGCATAGTTTTCAGGAACTGAAAAGACGCCTGACATCTGCTCCTGTATTGGTACCGCCTGATTTCTCTAAGGACTTTGTTATCTACTGCGACGCCTCGCGACAAGGACTAGGTTGTATTCTCATGCAAGATCGACACATAATTGCTTATGCTTCACGGCAACTACACCCACATGAGGAAAACTACCCCACTCATGATCTAGAGCTTGCAGCCGTAGTCCATGCACTCAAAACATGGCGACATTATCTTCTCGGTAATCGTTGCAAAATCTGCACTGATCACCAAAGTCTGAAGTATATATTCACCCAACCGGATTTAAATCTCAGGAAAAGACGTTGGGTCGAGTTGATCACAGATTTCGACTTAGGAATAACTTACACCCCAGGGAAAGCCAACGTCATGGCTGATGCGCTAAGTCGTAAATCTTATTGTAACAACCTGATGTTACAACAAAGTCAACCGCTTCTCCATGAGGAATTTCGGAAGCTTAACCTTCACATTGTTCCTCAAGGATTTCTTTCCACCTTGGTGGCGAAACCTACCATTACGGATCAGATCATCAAAGCACAGAAAGTAGATCTGGGAATTTCCCGCATCAAGAGAAACATCAAGAAAGGAGTTGCGAATTGTTTCTCCATCGATGATCAAGGAGTCGTATACTTCGGGAATCGGCTAGTGGTCCCCAAGGTGCGAAACCTGAGGCGATTGATCCTTAAGGAAGCTCATGAATCTCCTCTCACTATTCATCCCAGTAGCACTAAGATGTATCAGGACCTACGCCAGAGGTTCTGCTGGACTAGGATGAAGAGAGAAATTGCTTAGTATATTGCTAATTGCGACGTCTGCCGTCGTGTAAAAGCAGAGCATCAACGGCCTGCTGGCACCCTTCAACCCCTAGCTATTCCTGAATGGAAATGGGATAAAATTGGTATGGACTTCATTACCGGTTTTCCCAGGACCAAGAGAGGGAATAATGCTATCTTCGTCATGGTCGATCATCTTTCCAAAGTGGCCCATTTCTTACCTGTTCGTGAGAGTATAACTGCTAGTCAGTTAGCAGACTTGTACATCTCCCGAATAGTGTCTCTCCATGGTGTTCCTTTGGAAATTAACTCGGATCGAGGAAGTCTTTTCACCTCTCGATTTTGGGAAAGTTTCCAAAATGCTATGGGAACCCGCCTTTCTTTTAGTACCGCTTTCCACCCTCAATCAAGTGGTCAAGTGGAATGCGTCAACCAGATTCTAGAAGACATGCTTCGAGCTTCTGTTATCTCATTCAGAATGGAGTGGGAGAAATGCCTTCCATTTGCCGAATTTGCTTATAACAACAGCTATCAATCCAGCTTGGGCAAAGCCCCTTTTGAAGTTCTCTATGGACGAAGGTGTCGAACGCCTCTTAACTGGTCAGAAACCGGGGAAAGACAATTCTTTGGCCCGGATATGATTCAGGGAGCAGAAGAGCAAGTTCGCATCATTCGTGAAAACTTGAAAACAGCCCAATCTCGTCAAAAGAGTCAATATGACCAAAAACATAAGGCTATGACTTTTGAGGTTGAAGGCTTACCTTCGGGTTACTCCTCTGAAGGGAACCCATCGCTTCGGTATCAAGGGCAAATTGGCTCATCGTTACATTGGACCCTTTCGCATTCTCGCAAAACAAGGAGAAGTTGCCTACCAATTGGAACTACCTCCGCATCTCTCCAGAGTCCATGATGTCTTCCACGTTTCCCAACTTAGGCGTTGCTTCTCGGATCCTATCCGTGGAGTGGACCACGAAACGCTTGATCTCCAAGATAATCTCACGTATCGAGAGTACCCCGTTCGTATCCTCGATCAAGCTGAGCGTACCACTCGACGTCATAATATCAAGTTTCTCAAGGTTCAATAGTCGCACCATTCTGAGAATGAGGCAACTTGGGAAAGGGAGGATCGTCTTCGACTCGAGTATCCCGCCTTCTTCCCGGAGGAACCCAAATCTCGGGACGAGATTCTTTTGAGTGGGGGTGAGTTGTCACATCCTAGCTAGTCCATGCATTAGTGTGTGCATAATGTTTAAATATCATTTGAATTTGAAATGGGGAAGGACAGAAACCCCCAGAACCCCTTTTAATCCAACTAGGGTTTACTAAAAATTATTTCAATGAACCTTAAATGCCCTTAAAAATGCTCATCACCTTTGCTTTGGTTCAGAGCCTCTGCCAAAAGTGGTGCACCATTTTCTAGGTCATCCTAAGGTCTTTGAATTAATTCATAAGTATTTGAATTTGAGCAGTTCAAATTATATAAAATATTGCAAATGCCCAAATATTCCCAAACAGAAATGTTTCATGTTGGAAATAATCCAACTATGGACCAGGAGCAGTTTGGTGATTTTTGGAGCCATCTAAGTATTTTTAAAAACTCCACAAAGTTGCAGAAAAATAGGAAAAGGGAAATAACAGAAAACTTACCTGGTACCGCTAACCGGCCCACCTGCCGGCCCAGCCCAGCGCCGCGCCAGCGAGCTGCTTGCCGGCCAGGCAAGCAGGCAAGGTGCTCGACGGCGAGCACCGCATGGGTGCCACGCACCTGCTCACTGCCTTGCCGCTCCACTCGCCCGGCTAACGCCGTGGATCGATCCCTCTCTCTCCCCCGAACCCCCCAGACGCCCCCTCTCCTCCCCGGCTCCTCTCTCTCGCGCTCTTCCGCCATGGCCAACGCCACCGCAGCCACGCCGTCGTCGTAGACACGCTCCCCGCCATCCGTGCTCCTCCTCACTGTGTCTAGGAGCTCCGCCGCCCTCAACTACGTCAAGCTAGCCGAGCCCCGCGTGCTCGAGTAGCCCGAGTCCACCGCATCAACTTCGCCCGAGTCCACCGTCGCCGGAGATCCCCTTCAACGCCGTCGTCGCTCCGGCCCGTCCCCGGCCGCACCAAGTGTTCCGTCGAGTTCCCTGTGAGCTTAACCATCTTCCCCTCCCTTCCTTTCTTGCCCCGAGCTGTGTAGTGACCTCCCGGAGCTCAACCGCACCCACCGCCGCGGAGCTCGTCGCCGACGTGCTCCTGGTCACCCTCCGGCCACCACTTGGTGTCCATCGTGCTCACCACGTCACGTAGCACCTAACCAACTACTCCCCGCACCTCACCGACCCCTCTAGCCTCAAGTTCGCCTTCGGCCGAACTCCGGCGGCCGCCTAGGTCGTCGCCGGCGCCGATTCCGGCCGCCCCGACCCCAACTGACTCCACCAGAAGCTGCGGCATGTTCCCAGCTATCCATAGCCACCCTCCGCGGCTTGTTTGGTTGCTGAAACGGCCAAACTCACTTCCGCCGCCGCGTCGGGCTCGCCGGCGGCTAGACGCCGGTGCAGCCGACATTGACTTCGACCACGGTGGGCCCTGGTTGACTCTGATGAGTCAATGACAGGTGGGGCCCAGCCCTGTTAACTAAATAGGTTTAGTTTTAATTAAACTTTAGCTAAACTAATTACCCTGACACCCTGGACCCACTGTCAGGTTTGACCTGGACGTCTCCGTTGACCCTGACGTCATTCTGACGCATGGCTGACGCAATAAATTAATTTCTGGATTTATTCTAATATAGGAAATTCCAGAATATAGTTCAAACTTCAAAAATTCATAATTTTAATCTGTGACTCCAAATCAAACAAGTTATATATGAAAAATGATCAGAAAAATCCAATCTATCCATCTGTACTGTTTTCATGCATGTTTAAACAAGTTAACTTGCTGTTTAGTGCAGAACAAGATAAAACACTTTAAAGGGACATTTATGAGTTTGAAATTTGAATCTTTGGTTCAAATTGATTCAAACCCATCTGGTCTTAGTTGCATTAGCCCAACACACTCATGTTGTCATGTTTCATGCATGCATCATATTGTCGCACATTGTTTGGTGATGGTTGTGTATCGGTGTTCTTGCGACAGGTTCTGCCTCCGAGGAGTACCATGATTACCCTAGCGAAGAACCGTATCCGTGCATCGACCCATCAGGCAAGCAACCAACCATTTGATCATATCGATACAATCCCATGTTCTCGCTCTTGCTCTCTTTTACTGCATTAAGACAACGCGTTTCAAATTGCTGTGTGCTACGGTAGTTGAACCCATTTCCTCTGCATGACCTGTCATTGCCACAGTAACTAGATGAAACCCACTAACAAGTGTAGGAGTTGACTGAGCCATATGTATGTGTTGTTCCTACCTTGCTATGCCTGCTATGCTTAGAGTCATGTCAGGTCTGGTTCATCTGGGTGATGGGCTAGAGTGAAATGATCCTGCCGGTATTGAGAGTGATGTGGTGAACACGATTTGGTAAAGGTATCGATGACATGCCATGTAGGAGTACATGGTGGGTTGTTTCATTGAAGCCGACCTTAAGCACTGAGATCTGTATGTGTGATTTAAGAATCAGATACTACCATGCATTGGGCCCGAAACCAATGGACCCTCTCGGCTTCTTATTCACCCTAGTTCTCTGTCCAGGAGTTGCAAGTAGTTTCTGGTGTTTGTAGCCTACTGGAGGCCGTGGACAGCGCTGACCGTAGGGGTGGGCTGTGATGCGGTAGGTACGTGGCCGGGAATACCGGGCACCCGTTAGGTGTCATGGAACCCTGTACACATCGTTCGGGGCCGTATGGGAAACTTCGGCCGGACTCCCTGCGGATGGAACCTGGATAGGCGATAAACCTGGATTGGAGACTTAGGTGATTAGGTAGGTCGTGGCCGACACCCACGTTGGGCTTCCGCTTGAAGTTTGCCGAGTACATGTCGTGTAAAAGACGGTAAGTGGTGAGAGCGTGTATGAAGAAGTACACCCCTGCAGGGTTAACATGATCTATTCGAATAGCCTCGTCCGCGGTAAAGGACTACTTGGTTGCCTATACAGTTCATAGACAAGTGAATGGATACTACTAAAAATCTCAAGATAAGCGTGAGTGCCGAGGATGGCTCCTCCGTAGGAAGACGGAGGTGGATCCTCGGTGGTGTATTGAGGTGGTGAGTAGTGGACTCGTGTGCGCAAAACCATTTCAAGTTGGAGTCTCGTAGGATAGTTTAGCCAAGAGTCAAAGCTGGCTTGCTGCAATAACTCCACCAACCCTTCTTGATAATGTGCATGTATGTAGGATCTGACGTAAGTCTTGCTGGGTACCTTTGTACTCATGTTGCTATAATTTACATTTTACAGAAGGCGCTGCAACCCCTTCTGATGGGTTCTTTGTAGACGTTGACATTGACGAGTAGACTAAGGCCCAGGTGGTAATCCTGAGCTTGTGAAGGTCCACATAGTATAGCTAGGCTTTCCAAGCCTCTTTTATTTTACTAGTTGTCTGTACTCAGACAAGTTACTTCCGCTGCTGGTTTGTATGACTGTATGACTTGAATGTGGGTCGTGTGACCCGTACTTGTATGTATGTTATGTATGGCTCTCTGAGCTTTTAAATAAAGTACTTGTGTCGTGGAGTCATGTTGTGATGCCTTGTTGTATTTGCACATATCGAGCATATTGTATGTATGATTGAAATGCTTGGTATGTGTGGGATCTGACTATCTAGTTGTTTATCTTTAGTAGCCTCTCTTACCGGGAAATGTCTCCTAGTGTTTCCATTGAGCCATGGTAGCTTGCTACTGCTCCGGAACACTTAGGCTGGCCGGCATGTGTCCTTCTTCGTTCCTGTGTCTGTCCCTTCGGGGAAATGTCACGCGATGGATACCGGAGTCCTGTTAGCCCGCTACAGCCCGGTTCACCGGAGTCCTGCTAGCCCAGTGCTACAGCCTGGATTCACTCGCTGAAGACCGACACGTTCGATGCTGGGTCATGGATGCCTGTCCCTGTAAGTTTGTGCCACTTTGGGTTTACGACTAGCCATGTCAGCCCGGGCTCTTTATCATATGGATGCTAGCGACATTATCATATACGTGTGCCAAAAGGCGCAAACGGTCCCGGGCAAAGGTAAGGCGACACCCATGGGAATACCGTGCGTGAGGCCGCAAAGTAATATGAGGTATTACAGGCTAGATCTATGTGACTTTGAGTCGGGGTCCTGACACTCAAAAATCTGCACCAACTTATAATGCCGCAACCGGTTCATATATCCGCTCTCATGGCCAATTCGGCCATGCTTCATTTCAGCTTCACCATGGTGATCATCAACTCCACTGTGGATAATCACTGGCCTAACATATCAGGTGAAATCCATCCAATATATTTTATATTACATATTATTTTCTTCAAAAGAGCAATTACTTTGGTTTGCAAGTTGTCCCATGCAGGATTCAAACCGGTCTATATCATGGTTAATTATGGAGAATCTCAAGCCAACTCCTCAAGTCGCCTTGAGACTCGAGGGCTACATGGACATAGCTCAATAAATGTTGCCAGTTTAAAGGTCGTCCGGAAAAAATTCCGGTTTAAGAAGAATTTATCTCTCGCGAAGCTCGAGTTCTCAGGGAAAATTAAAGGGACCAAAGAGACTCTGTTGCAAGAACAACTCAAAGATAGGTACCCTGCTTCAAAAGACCATTGTGGGCTGATTGTATTTGAATCTAGCTTAACCCCTTTTGGGTCCGACTTTGATCAAAAAAGTCTCAAGGTCATTTGGGGGCATCCTGTTCAAACATAGGTCGTATTCGAACCAAAAAGAACATAGCTGTGGGTACCCTCCTGATCGGCGCAATTCCAAACCCACATGGGGGCTTCTTGATCATATTCGAATCATAACTTAATCCCTTTTGGGTCCGACCTTGATCGTATTCGAATCAGAGTCGCTAAAAAACTCTCAAGGTCATTTGGGGCCTTTGTGACGCCCGGATATTTAAGCTACAGTGAACCTCTGCTAATGATGCCACATCACCTCGATTCAGTTGCTAATCTCGTGTTAGTTCAAAAAACCGATTCAAATTCAAATTTAAAAATATGGAAAACAACAAAAGTTTTTAAAAGGTCAACACTAAAATGTTCTTATTCTGAAAAATAATTCACAAGATATATTGGTGGAGAAAACAAGTTTTAAAAAATGTTTAAATGCACTAAACTAATTAAATTAGTAGCTATAACCAATAATCAAATGCTTTTTGTAATATATAAAATATTAAACTAATTTATTTGGGAGCCCAAGTTATTGTGGCATTAGCATAAGTTGTAACACTATTTTACGAACAAATTATATGTTTTATAAAACTTTAGTAATTAGAAACTAAAATAAAACAGTAAAAAGAAATAGATAAAATAAAAACAAACCAAAAAAAGGAAGACAAAAGCCCCCCCTCCAATGGGCCTCGGCCCACTAAGGCACCACCTAGGCCG